>NC_053390.1:687359265-687521765 GCF_905171765.1 Bufo bufo | reverse complement strand
CCACTGAGGAAGAAGGCAGCTAGCCTTCGAAACGCGTCTGGTGAGGAACAACTGGACCTGATGAAATACCAGCTTTAATTCCTATTATATATTGGACTGAGAAAGCGCTTTCTAAAGGACAACTCTATTGCGGTTTCCAGGAGCAACTGAACTGCGGGTTTTTCTGGATGCACTATACTGATTGACGGGTGAGATCCTCACCACCAGTACTGACCCAGACAGGTGGAACACCCATTCTAATCAGAGAAACCTGACGCAGCTCTGCAGTGTGTTACAACGAAGCACTCCCGTCCACAGTCGGGTGGACATACCACTGCTAGTAGACAAATCTAGCAGATTTTGATTGCGCTACTGAAAGACAAGCTCACCCCGGATCTCTACCACGTGGGACGCCACGGTGAGAGTAGGACTGTACGTGAGTAATCTGGTGCTGTTGCACAATCATTGGCACATTACTGTGGATACATTTATATTACTTCTCAAATTATCTTGCCACAATTGTTGCGGCTGACTCTGTTGAAATCTACTATACTCCTGGTAAATTGCGCGGACCAAGCCGATTTCCAGGCTATATGCTCCAACAGCAAAAGACTGTTTTCTAGGAATAAAACTATCAGTGGGATGCAACAAGTTATTTATTAATGTTGATTCTCCAGAGATGTATTATATATATATTCACTAATTAATTGTACACTTATATATTTATTTATTTAATATATTTATTCTACAGGTATTTCACTATATGCACTATATGTTAATGTTTTATACCATGCACTATCACTACTAATTTTGATATTCACACGTTTATTGTCTATTTATTTATTCAAATATATATTCTGGAGATATATCTGCTGCACCACTGTTCTAGATAACAGAATTATATTAGTTTTTTCATATATGCCGGACCGGTTTTCCAGTTTCTATTAGCTATAACAGTGGATGAATTGCCTTTTTAATATATATTTTATGTGAGTTTTAAATATTCTGTATTGGGGACACAGCTATGGTTTAGGTCTTACTACCTATTGCGTATGGTTATAATATTATCGCTACCCATCCGCTTTTATACTGTCCTAAATAAACTAATAAATTGACATATTATTAATATATTGTTTGAGTCGTTTTGCCTATCTTGTGAACTGGATATATGAGTGCCCATTCTATTTGTATTACTATTGTTCTTTGGTGATTGGGTACAACACCTGTTTGGTGCACCTGGCCATCTTAAATCGGAGGTGAGCCGTCCTTAACTCTCTGTTCTACTAATTTATTCATGTCCTATTCTTGTCCGCAGATATGGACAAGAATAGGCATTTTCTATTAAGTGCCGGCGATGTGCGGGCCGCAAAATGCGGAACGCACATCGCCAATGTCCATGGTTTGCGGATCCACAAAACACACACGGACGTGTGAATGGACGATTAAAGGGGTTTCCCAGGATTTTGTCTCTTTGTAATTAGACCCATAGCACGTGGTACCTTAGGGTACTTTCACACTTGTGGCAGAGGATTTCGGCAGGCAGTTCCGTCGCCGGAACTGCCTGCCAGATCCGGCAATCCGGACGCAAACGGATGGCATTTGTCAGACGGATCTGGATGCGGATCCGTCTGACAAATGCATTGAAATACTGTATCCGTCTCTCCGGTGTCATCCAGAAAAACGGATCCGGTATTGATTTTTTTTTGCATTTTTAAAAAGGTCTGCGCATGCGCAGACCAGAAAGCCGGATCCGACATTAACACATTAATGCCGGATCCGACATTCCGGCAAGTGATCAGTATTTTTGGCCAGAGAGAAATCTGCAGCATGCTGCGGTATTTTCTCCATCCAAAAAACGTAAGAAGGACTGAACTGATGCATCCTGAACGGAATGCTCTCCATTCAGAATGCATTAGAATAGAACTGATCAGTTTTTTTCCGGTATTGAGCTCCTGTGACGGAACTCAATATCGGAAAAGAAAACCGCTAGTGTGAAAGTACCCTAAGGAAAGAACCTGCTCCCTGCCACTCCAGTCCAGCACCCTGGCTCCATTCCACAATCTTTCGGTCCCTGGCTTGTTTACTACCGACCAGAATACAGATGGGATCATCTACACCCTACAGCCAATAATTAGTCTCAGAAAGTTACATAACTATAGAAAACCGGAAACCACTTTAAAGGGATTGTCCGAGTTAAACACAAACTCAGCAGCCCCTGTAAATGGACTAAAATAAAGGAATTGATAATCACCCCATGCTTCTTCCAGCACAGAGCTGCTCTCTGTCTTTTACCTGGCTGCAGCAGTGAAGTTCCATGCACACAAGTCACCACTGCAGCCTGGCCTCAGCAGTGGTATCTCATGTGCTGGTGAAGCCAGTCACTCGCTGCACAATGACCTGTGGGCATGGAACAAGACATAACCGTCAGGGAGAATGGAAGCAGGGGATAAAAGGGGCATTGATTTTTTTGCTATTTTAGACCATTTACAGGGGGCTGTCAAAGGTCTGTAGTAAAAACGTGTTCGGATCTGATCCTTTCCGTCGGAAACTGATTTCCAACTTTCTTTTCGTAGGGATCTCTTGTGTTTTCTGGTAAGAACCATGCAGATGTGGCCATGTAGTGGTCTGATAGTTGTACATTATTACATCCCGGATGCTTACACATTTTATGGCTGTATAATTGCACTTTGGCATCTAGAGTCCCAGCGTACTCCTCTAATGCAAACCGGTAAGAGAGAATTCCAGACAGGGGAGGCGCTGCGCGTCTAGTAGCCAGGGACTCCGATAGCGGAGTAATTACTGGCAGCGTATTTCATTAAGCAGTATCAGACATGCAATTATTGTAGTGATGTAATTAAACAACTCATCATATTGCTGCTCGACGGTCGAGCTGTTCTGGGCAGCCTTCTTGGCCGAGGCCTGATTGTGTTTAGAAGATATTTGGTTCCATTTATGGACGTACAGAGATGGCAAAAGAAAACGTTGGCTACGATCTGTGCAAAGCTGATGCGTTTTAGCATTTCTAAGGCATGGTGCCGGACGGTGGCATACACAGACCCCAAAGCGCTGCACGCTACTCACTTGCTGGATTGTGCTCCGTTAGGTGCTGGAATCAGGAAATCTTGCCCTCTGGGGAGAACATTTTCCTAATACAAGTGATGGAGCCATTTACTAGTCATTTTGTCCCATATGTGTGGCATTTCACAGGATAAGCATCCAGTCGAATCTGCATGAAACATGCGGCAGCTGAAACTAAAATGGAAATGAAAACAGGGAAATGAGTGCAGACCCTGGTTTCAGCCGCCACATCCCTCTTTCACATGAGTGATACAGTTTTTCCCCCATCTAGATGGTATCGGGATTGCATGCCGAAGAACAATATACATCTCCCAGCGACCATAAGTGAAAAGCGTGCAGCAACCGGATTGCATCCAGTTTTGCACACTGTATGGAGCCAGAGCTGCGTTAAAAACGTACAATATAGAACATGCGATTATTCCTGAACGCAGACATAATGTGTGAAAAATAGATGCTATACGTTCACTACACGCATTGCACCCGGATGGAAAGCTCGCCGCGTTGCCTTCACATGCTGTGGATTTTGTTGTAGAATTTTCTGCTGAATTCCGACATTGGTTCCATTCACCTGCATGGGGCCTGCAGAAATTCATGTGCTTGCCACCCCATTCAAATGTATGGAACTGATTTTAAGTTGCAGAAAACAATGGCACCTTAAGGGGGTCATTTATCAAAACTGGTGTAAAGTAGAACTGGCTTAGTTGCCCATAGCAACCAATCAGATTCCACCTTTCATTTTTGACAGCTCCTTTGGAAGATGAAAGGTGGAATCTGATTGGTTGCTATGGGTAACTAAGCCAGTTCTATTTTACACCAGTTTAATACATTTCCCCCTTAGACTCTACTTCCAGCAAGTTCAGGTTTCACATCTGAAGGATTTGTTTGGTTAGCAATAAGTATCCTAATGGTCCCTTTACACGGGATGACGATCTAGCAGATAGCTGAGAAGGAAGCACTCCTTCCCGACAATCTGCTGATCACTAGCGGAGGAGACCGGTGCATTTACATGTATGAGGAGGAGTGATCGCTCTTCCCTATACGGTCTCGTTTCACTGCATCTGCCACTGGGAAACGATGATCTTTTGTGCTGCACAATAGATCCCATTTTGCTTGTTCATCGGGTAATCAGCGGTGCATTTACACCACCAGATCATCGCTAACGAGTGTCACTAGTAGTAACGCTCATTAGTGATAATCTGTTCCATTGTCAGCCCATGTAAAGGGCCATTAACCACTTCACATCCGCCCATAGGATATAAACGTCCTATGGGTGGATGTTTATCTCTGAATGGACGTTCTGGAACGTCCATTCAGAGATGGCAGCTGCACGCTAATCGTGCAGCTGCCGAGCCCCCCGCCCACTGTCAGTGACAGCAGGGCAACCCAGAGAGAAGGCAGGGACAGTTCCCAGGTATTTACAACATTCATCTGACAGGTTAGATCATGTGATATTTTTATAGACCAGGTTGTCACGGATGCGGCGATACCTAATATGTATACTTTTTTATTTTATTTATGTAAGTTTTACACAAGGATTTCATTTTTGAAGCAAAAAAAATAATGTTTTAGTGTTTCCATAGTTTGAGAGCCATAATTTTTTTCAGTTTTTGGGCGATTACCTTGGGTAGGGTATGATTTTTGCGGGATGAGATGACGGCTTTATTGGCACTATTTTGGGGTGCGTGTGACTTTTTGATTGCTTGCTATTACACTTTTTGTGATGTAAGGTGACAAAAAATTGCTTATTTAGCACAGTTTTTATTTTAAATTTTTTACGGTGTTCATCTGAGGGGTTAGGTCATGTGATATTTTTATAAAGCCGGTCGATACGGACGTGGCGATACCTAATATGTATACTTTCACCCCCCCCCTATTTTTTACCAATTTTTTACCAATTTTTTTAACTTTATTTGGGGAAAATGACGTTTTTGTTTATCTTTACTTGAAACTTATTATTTTTTTTTTTTCAGCTGTTTTTTTCACTTAATTTTTTGTCCCACTTTGGGGGTCTAATCCTTTACAATGCATTCCAATACTTCTGTATTGGTATGCATTGGCTGTATGAGTAATATCGTGTGTATTACTCATACAGCTTCCGGCCTGTGAGATCCAGGGGGCTGGATCTCACAGGCTCTTCACTACCGCCGCCCGCACAATAAAAAGCCACAAACCGCAGGTCTGAATTGACCTGCGGTTAGCGGCGATCGCCGACACTGGGGGGGGTCACGGGACCCGCCCACGCATTTAGCCGTGGTGCCTGCTCAATGATTTGAGCAGGCACCGTGTTCCGAACACCGCCCGCCGGTGATTGGAACAACATATGACGTACCGGTACGTCATGGGTCCCTAAGGGGTTAAGTAATAAATATTTTATGAGGTATCACTTTCTGTTTTTAAATTTTGGATTATTTTATAAATTAATATGAAATATAGCGACTCAAATTTACCACTGTCATGAAGTACAATGTGTCACGAGAAAACAATAAGTAAAAGCGTTCCAAAGTTATTACCACATAAAATGACATGTCAGATTTGCAAAATTAGGCTCTGTCAGGAAGGGGGTAAATGGCCCGGATGTAAAGTGGTTAAAGTGTAACTGTCATTCTTTTTTTTGTGTGCGTGTAATGGATAGGGGTGGTGATGCTGAACATTTTTGTAATATACTTTAATTACTGAAATCATTTCTATTAGGGTGAGGGTCCATTCACACGTCCGCAATACACCCGGCCAACACCCCCATAGAACTGCCTTTTCTTGTCCGCAATTGCGGACAAGAATAGGGCATGTTCTATTTTTTTCCGGAGCCGCGGACCGAAAGTTCGGGAAATGCGGATAGCACACTGTGTGCTGTCTGCATACATTCCTGCCCTATAGAGAATGAATGGGTCTGCACCCGTTCCGGATAATTGCGGAACGGGTGCGGACACATTCTACGGGCGTGTGAATGGACCCTTAGAAAAATAGCTGTAAAGTGGCCCATGTTGAGCCTTAGCGACGCTTCTCTGTCTTCTGTTACATAACACAGTCAGTGTCAGCAAGTCTCCACAGTTATGTAACAGAAGACAGGGGAGCGCCAGTAAGGCTCAAAATGGGCCACTTTACAGCTATTTTTCTAATAGAAATGTGCGATTTCAGTAATAAAAGTATATTACAAAAATGGTCAGTATCACTGCCCCAATACATTACAAAAATAAAAAAAGAATGAGTTATACTATTAACATTTTCTGCTATGTACCCACAGGTTTCTTTTTTGGGGAGACTTGAGAGGCCAGCCATGTTACTACAATACAGAGATAAGAAATAGGTCTGTGACCTCATACTTGGTGTCTGCGCTCCTCCTGGGTACGGTGTAGATATTATAGCAGTGTGGCACTGTTCATCTGATTATATTCGTGGACACATACAGAGATCAGATTATTCAGTTCAATGGCTGAATTATTACATCTGCTAAAATGTCAGTAGATTGTGAAAAGCTGCCTGCGTGACTTCAGCAGCCTACGCTTCTGGTGACCGCCATCATCCCCTTAATGTCATTAACCCTTACCCCCATATTGTGTCCTGAGCTCAAGTCATCTCCACGGCTACCTGTCAATATGTTGTTTTTTGCCTCTTAAGAAAAATATTCAGTACAATACAGTGGCTGTAATCTAGGTGAAGAGGAGGCAGAGGGGTCTATGTATCAATCTGCCCAAAACTGGCTCAGGCTGTCAGAAAATACTGCACTTGTGCGCCATATTTATTAATGGAAGAATATTGTGTCATCAGCTGCATACATCCAGTAGGGCAGAGCACGCATCCAATAAAACAAGCAGAAATGTAATGGTTAAATGTAATCACAGTAGTGAGCACATAAACCAGGGTGGATTTGATTTAAATCACTAGTCAGTAAGGCTTGATTTAAATCATAGTTTTCTACATAAAGACAAATTCTTGCTGGTATAACTTATAATATGCAAGTAGATGAAGATTTTTAGAATAACAACTTTTCATATTAGTTTGATTAGGTTGATTCTGTATTCATAGGTTTGTAGAAGTTAGGATTAAGGTATTTTTCTCAACTCTGTTCATGTTATAACATTTTTGCTGTGAAGAAGAGGCATGTGATCTCTGCTGAGTCAAATTCAGTTTTGAGAACTGCAAAAGTAAACCAAGCATCTGTGATAATATCTTGTAGGCAGAGAAACTGCCCAATAATCTTACAAAAACCTCTGGAAGAGCATAACATTGTGAATGGATTAATGGAATTTATTTACCAAAAAATTTTAACATATACAGCCTTATTCTAAATAATTAAAAAACTAATCTTTATTTCATGATGGAATAACCTTTGGATGGTAATATATTTTCCTCAAAAAGCATTTTATATAAAAAAAAATCCGATTTAAATCCCAAAAATCCGATTTTCTTTGAAAAATCATAGATTTTTATCCACCCTGACATAAACCATAGAAGCAGTGTGTCATAATGGCGCCACAGGTGAATAAGACCTCGTTCACATTTCCATCAAGGAGATCCGACAGGCTGCTGGATCCTCTACTTCCCCGCCGGATCCCCACACTGACTGTAATGAGGTCCATGGAACAGTTTTTTGTCCGGCCTAAAGTGGCCGGATCTCTAACAGAATGCGAACGAGGCCTTATTCACACAAGGTTGAATGCAGGAAATACTTGCTGGCACTTGTAGTAGACCTGGGAGAAGGGGGGGGGGGGGGGGGGGGGGGGAGGAGGTCATTAATCAAGTCTGCTATGCCAGTTTTGTGGTGTAAAAACGTTGCAAGTGATGCCAGCGTGCGACATCAGGTGCATACTTTTTGCGACATTTAGTCAAATTTTGCACCATTTGGCGCACCTTGCCACTTTTACCCAGTGGAATGAGAAGTAGGTCAGGATTTCAGATTACAACACTTAAGACTCATTTAAGGCCTCATGCACACGACAGTATTTTTTTGCGGTCCGCAAAAAGCTGTTCCGTTTCAGTTTTTGTTTCCGTGTGTCTTCCTTGATTTTTGGAGGATCACCAGACATGAAAAGTGAAAAAAAATTATCTAAGTCAAGTTTGCCCTGCAAATGATAGGAAAAAAACGGACGCGGACGACAATCTTGTGTGCCTCCGTGTTTTTTCAAGGACCAATTGACTTGAATGGGTCCGCGAACCGTTGTCCGTGAAAAAAATAGGACAGGTCATATTTTTTTGACTGACTGGAAACACGGATCACGGACGCGGATGACAAACGGTGCATTATCCGAGTTTTCAACGGACCCATTGAAAGTCAATGGGTCCGCAGAAAATCACGGAAAACGGAACAACAGACATGGAACACAACAACGGTCGTGTGCATGAGGCTTAAAAGTAAAAAAAAAAAAAGAAAAGGCAGACTTAAAACGGGTACCAAAAACCAAATGATAAATTCCAAAACAAAACACGGCATGTTCGTGTGCAAGAAGCCTTAGGTCCCTTTCACATGGGCGAGTATTCCGCACGGATGCGATGCGTGAGTTGAACGCATTGCACCCGCACTGAATACCGACCCATTCATTTCTATGGGGCTGTTCACATGAGCGGTGATTTTCACGCATCACTTGTGCGTTGCGTGAAAATCGCAGCATGTTCTATATTCAGCGTTTTTTCACGCAATGCAGGCCCCATAGAAGTGAATGGGGTTGCGTGAAAATCGCAAGCATTCGCAAGCAAGTGCGGATGTGGTGCGATTTTCACGCACGGTTGCTAGGAGACAATCGGGATGGAGACCCGATCATTATTATTTTCCCTTATAACATGGTTATAAGGGAAAATAATAGCATTCTGAATACAGAATGCATAGTAAAACAGCGCTGGAGGGGTTAAAAATTTTTTCAAATAATTTAACTCACCTTAGTCCACTTGATCGCGTAGCCCGGCATCTCCTTCTGTCTCCTTTGTTGAATAGGACCTGTGGTGAGCATTAAATACAGGAACAGGACCTTTGATGACGTCACTCCGGTCATCACATGATCATGTGATGACAGGAGTGACGTCATCAAAGGTCCTTGACCTGTAATGGACGCTCACCACAGGTCCTGTTCAGCAAAGGAGACCGAAGGAGATGCCGGCATCGCGATCAAGTGGACTAAGGTGAGTTAAAAATTTTTTTAAATTTTTTTAACCCCTCCAGCGCTGTTTTACTATGCATTCTGTATTCAGAATACTATTATTTTCCCTTATAATCATGTAATAAGGGAAAATAATACAATCTACAGAACACCGATCCTAAGCCCGAACTTCTGTGAAGGAGTTCGGGTTTGGGTACCAAACATGCGCGATTTTTCTCACGCGAGTGCAAAACGCATTACAATGTTTTGCACTCGCGCGGAAAAATCACGGGTGTTTCCGTAACGCACCCGCACATTTTCCCGCAACGCCCGTGTGAAAGAGGCCTTACACAGACCAATCATTTGGAACGAGTGTTTCTACTAATGCTCATCCCTGTTAATCAGAAGGATTATTGGCAGGTGTAAAAGGATCTTTATTAAATCTGTCTCCAAGTTGTCACTACATCATACTGGTAGAAGTGAGACAGTCCGCTATACTTCTGCTACCAGCCTCTGGATGACCAGAAAGGAAAAGACAATTTTTACAATATTGGCAGGCACTTTAAGGCCCCTTTCACACGGGCGTTGCGGATTGGGGCCGGATGCGTTCAGGGTGCGTTCAGTGAAACTTGCACCATTTTGCAAGCAAGTTCAGTCAGTTTTGTCTGCGATTACATTCAGTTGTTCAGTTTATTCCGCGCGGGTGCAATGCGTTTTGATGCGTTTTTCACGCGCGTGATAAAAAACTGAAGGTTTACAAACAACATCTCCTAGCAACCATCAGTGAAATACACATCGCACCCACACTTGCTTGTGGATGCAATGAGTTTTTCACTGAAGCCCTATTCACTTCTATGGGGCCAGGGCTGCGTGAAAAACGCAGAATATAGAACATGCTGCATTTTTCACGCAACGCAGAACTGATGCGTGAAAAAAACCGCTCATGTACACAGACTCATTGAAATGAATAGGTCAGGATTCAGTGCGGGTGCTATGCGTTCATGTCACGCATTGCACCCGCGCGGAAATCTCGCCCGTGTGAAAGGGGCCTAAAGGGGCTGTCTCACTTCAGCAAATGGCATTTATCATGTAGAGAAAGTTAATACAAGGCACTTACTAAAGCCTCATTCACACGTCCGTGCTCAAATCCGTGAGCAGGTGGTCACTGACGCATCCGTGAAGCTGTCTGTGAAGGATCCGTGTTGGGTCAGTGTGTCCGTTTTTTGCTGTCCGTGTTTCACTGACACTGAACAGCTGAAAAATAATTTTCAAAGAATCTCTTCTTAATGATCCGTAAAACACGGATGGCATCCCTGGTTTTCACGGACCCATAGACTATAATGGGCGTGATGGATCCGTGAACACAGACAAAATAGAGCAAAAAACAAAAAAACGGACCGTGCTAAAACACTGATGTGTGAATACACACATTAAAATGAATAGGGATGTGTGCTGTCCGCGGAGAACACGTACAAGAAACACTGACGTGTGAATGAGGCTTAATGGATTGCGATTGTCCATATTGCCGGGATTCATTTTTCCATCACATTATACACTGCTCGTTTCCATGGTTACGACCAGCCCGCAATCCATCAGTGGTGATCGTGCTTGCACAATATAGGAAAAGAGCGTGCATACACTCATGCACCTCTGCTCCTATCTCGTATCTGTGCTGCAGCAGTGACCGTAACCCCTGTAAATGAGCAATGGAAAACTGCCAGCAAAGGAGGCAATATGGACAATCACAATACATTAGTAAGTGCCTCGTATTAAACTTTCTCTACATGATAAATGCCACTTACTGAAGTGAAACAACCCCTTTAAGCTTTGTCTGGATGATTAAAGAAGCCTTTGGGTACAGCCAGATGTGGTGTAAATTCTGTGATGGAAGGAACCTACCCTTTATCACAGCGCCATAGCCAGATAGGAGGCTTGGTCCCCTACGGAAACACTGCCGATGCAGGGTGGGAAGACACGGCTGATAAAGCACAGATAGTCTTTTTTATTGGCTTGCTCGGAAGTAAACAGGTCTACTTTCTGGTATATAGAATACTCTGAAAATCAGACTAAGGCTACATGCACACAAACGTATTTCGTTTCCGCGTCCTGTTTTTTTTTGCAGATAGGATGCGGACCCATTCATTTCTATGGAGCTGTTAAAAAATGCGGACAGTCAACCGTTTGTTTTTCACGTCCGTTGTCCCTAAAGCAAGACAGAGATCTCCCTATAAATGCCTGTGTGCAGAGAAAGGATGCGTTCAGGAGATCGGCCAAAAATATGAGAAGTCATCCAAAGATAACAAACAAAATGTAATTGAGAGGATGACGAGGAAGGATTTTCCGAACAATGAAGTAATCATCGCCTCTTAGGTGCAGCACATACACACGTTACTGGGATTCGATACAGGCTGCCGTCAGTTAATCGCTAGCCCTGGCACGCCGACAAAGCCGGATTGTAACCTGGCAAACAGTGCAGATTAGCTTTGGCATTTTAATTCTTACATAGAAATCTGTCATGTCCCATGTGCAGATTTTCCACTCGGATCCTACAGAACCGATGCCATTTACAGCACAAGCACGATGCTGAATGAATTCCCTTCCTGCACTGAGTGACTTTAATGTGATTTAGGATTGCAGCTCCGCCACTGCTCTTCCTCCGTGCAATTCGCCTTAAAGCTGTACATTTACCCTGGTGGAACCGTACCATGCACAGCAGAATGTGCGTTAGGCCTCATGCACACGACCGTTGTTTTGGTCCGCATCCATGTGCTGTCTGCATTCATTGCTCCGTTCCGTGGTCCGAAAAAAAAAAATATATAACCTGTCCTATTCTTGTCCGTTTTGCGGACAAGAATAGGCAGTTATATAAATGGCTGTCCGTGCCGTTCCGCAAATTGTGGAACGCACACGGACGCTTTCCGTGTTTTGCAGACCGTCGTGTGCATGAGGCCTTAGTACATGTGCAAATCCACTAAAATTACACACACTAAATTGTACTTTGACTGCAAGCCCTCTGTAAAGGCTCATTTACACCGCGCAGATGAGCAGACAATTATTGGGATGAAAGCGTTCCTTCCCGATAATTGCCTGCTCGTTAGAGGAGCTGCACTTACATAGAGCGATCTCCTCCACTGTCTGCAGAAGAGTGATGGCTACTGTTCACACAGCACAATCTGCTGCCCAGAAACGGCGATTGAGGTGTCCACACCAACAGTCATTTCTCCCGATGATCTGTGGCACCTTTGCACGGGCAGAATATCGCCAACGAGCGTTTGTAGGAACGTTCTTTCCCGATACTCTGCACGACAACTGGGCAGTCTACACGAGGCATTAGGGTTAGGCTATGGCCACTTGTGGTACAAACACTGTGGACTTCCCCCAGCGGAATTGTGTTGGGGGAAATCCACAGCATTTACAGTGGCAGCGAAGTAGATCCACAAGCTGCGGAGAGTGTTCGCACTGGAATACGCACATTAAATCTGCAGCATGTCAATTTATGTTGCGGATAATCACGGATTTCACCCTTTGCAATGCTATGGGTGAAATCTGAAGCAAATCCACAGTATTTCTTCACTGAAATCGGAAGATTTTGTAACTGAGGAGTTTGACCATATATCATGTGAATTTCCCGCCTGTGAACCTGCTACATGTGGTTATAGCCTTAAAAGGGGATGTCTAGGATTGTCGGGGGTCCGCCGATTAACGGTTACCTTTTGGAGCAGAAACTACACAGCATCTTCCATTGTGCAGTGGACAGAGCTGGATACAGCAGCTCTGCGTCTATTCACTTCAATGGGAGCAGCGCTGCAGTAACCAGCTCTGTCCGCTGCACAATGGCGGGAGCGGTGTAGTTCAGCACAGAAGCTACAAACTAACAGCTGATCGGCGGGAGTGCCAAGTGTTGGCCCCCCCCGCGATTTATATTGATGACCTGTCCTGAGGACAGCCCATCAATATAAAAATTCTGGAAAACTCCTTAATACTCACAACCCTTTAATTTGTAGCAATAATTCCACTATACCTGATAGAGCCGGCAAACTGAAGTCTATTCCTCTACCGACTGTACATCAGGACTGTTCTAACAGCTGCTAGGGTAAATGCAGATCTTCCCCTTACACAAGGTGCGTCTTATTTCATCATATGTATTTGTACTTCTAGTTATGTATTTATACTTTTAGAGATGCATGCATTCCATCAGTTTATTGGTCTCAGATCTAGCAGCTTTCACGCGGTCGGTATTCGGTCAGTATTCTTTAGCAGTATTTGAGAGCCATTACAAATCTTTCCACGACACACTTTCCCCGTTTGTTCCACGGCTTACAAATACGAATGAAAAATACTAACTTAATACTAAGGGCTCATGCACACGGCCATTGCGCGGCCTGCATGTGGCGGGTCCACAATACACAGGGCACCGGCTGTGTGCACCCCGCATCACGGATGCGGACCCATTCACTTGAATGGGTCCGCAAATCCGGAGATGCGGTGCGGAAGCAAGGAACAGAACCCCACAAAAGAGCTATTGTCACGAGGGTGTCAAGACCCACGCCTGACTCCGTTATACACGGGGTCAGGAAGTCACAGCGGTTGGCTGCGCGCTCTATGTAAGATAGGGCTGTTTCCTTATGGTAGCTTTCTGGGTTTGCTTTGCAACCCTTTTTGGCTCACTCAGGGATCCGTAGCTCCTTCTCCTCAGCTGTTCCTTGTCCAGCACTCCCAACCTGCTTATATTCCCCTCTCACACTTCTCTGGTTGCCAGATATAGAGCTTCCTGCCTGGACTTCTATACTGACCCTCTGGAGCTGTGTTGCTGCGTTCTCTGGTAGTTGGTCCAGAACGTGGTGCATATGGTTTTCATCCCCAATTCTGTACTTTCAAAGAGGGGGAGTCTTCTGGGGATCTCGAAGAGGAACGGTTTTCGTAATCTCTTTCATCGGTATGGCAGAAGGTGCAAGCTAACTTGAAAAATATGAGAGGTAAATACAAATGCATGGCTAATAAGAGACGGTCGCCAGGTCCGGACCTAGGAGTGAATGACTATGTGTGGTTGTCTACTAGGAATATTAAATTAAAGGTTCCCTCTTGGAAACTGGGTCCTAGGTTCATTGGCCCTTACAAAATTGTAGCCATCATCAACCCCATGGCTTTTCGCCTGGAGCTACCTCAGACTTTTAAAATCCATAACGTCTTTCATAAGTCGTTACTCAAAAAATATGTTCCACCTCTAGAACAGTCACCGCTGCCACCCCCTCCTGTTGTTGTGGATGGTAATCTAGAATTTCAGATATCCAAAATTGTTAATTCTCGTCGGGTCCGCCGCTCTCTTCAATATCTGGTGCATTGGAGAGGTTACGTTCCCGAAGAAAGAATGTGGGTTCCTGCGTCTGAAATAAACGCCGACAGGCTAGTTCGGGCTTTTCATGCCTCTCATCCTGAGAGACCTAGTCCTGAGTGTCCGGAGGCCCCTCGTAGAGAGGGGGGTACTGTCACGAGGGTGTCAAGACCCACGCCTGACTCCGTTATACCCGGGGTCAGGAAGTCACAGCGGTTGGCTGCGCGCTCTATGTAAGATAGGGCTGTTTCCTTATGGTAGCTTTCTGGGTTTGCTTTGCAACCCTTTTTGGCTCACTCAGGGATCCGTAGCTCCTTCTCCTCAGCTGTTCCTTGTCCAGCACTCCCAACCTCCTTATATTCCCCTCTCACATTTCTCTGGTTGCCAGATATAGAGCTTCCTGCCTGGACTTCTATACTGACCCTCTGGAGCTGTGTTGCTGCGTTCTCTGGTAGTTGGTCCAGAACGTTACCCTCCGGATCCCTGTTGGACCTTTGTGGTCTGCTGTGGTCGCCCACCTGGGTGTATGTGTTTGTCTGTATTGTCTGTCCTCTCCCTGGTGTTTCCCTCTTAGTGTCAGTGGTGCGGACTAGCGATCCCACCGGCCCGTTCACTATCTAGGGCAAGCCAGGGTTTAGGCACGTGATCGCCGCACGGGTGAGGAACCCGTCTAGGGACGTCAGGGCAGTCAGGTGCCAGCCGCAAGGTGAGTCAGGGGTCACCACCTTTCCCTCTCCCTTGGGCAGGGCTTTCCCTTTTCCCTCCCTGTGCGGGACACCGGTCATTACACCTATGGAGTGCTTCCGTGGCATTTCTGGCCGTGCCTCCGCACCGCAAAAAAGTAGTGCATGCACTACTTTTTTGCGGTGCAAACCGTCGGATGCGGATCGTGGACCCCATTAAAATTTTGCAGCACGGGCACAGAGCCCTTACGTTCGTGGGCATGAGCCCTAACCGTGGGAAAACATAACAGATCTGTCTGGGTCCCGTTATGCAAGACGGAAAACAGTGCTCAGTTCCTCCTGCTCTATAAGATTCTGCCCACATTAAAGTGAATGGGAGCCGAGCTGCAGTACGCCGGCATGGCCACTACATGGTAGATGGAGCATCTGCTTCTGGCTCCGTCCACGGTCTTGTTTCTGACGCAGAGGCGGCAAAAAACAGCTGATCAGTGCCCCCAACAATCTAAGGGCTCATGCAAACGACTGTATGTATTCTGCGGTCCGCAAAAAACGGATCTGCAAAAAATATGGATGACGTCCGTGTGCATTCCATATTTTGCGGAATGGAACATCTGGCCCCTAATAGAACAGTACTATCCTTGTCCGTAATGCGGACAATAATAGGACATGTTCTATTTTCTTGTGGAATGGAAATACAGAAACGGAATGCACATGGAGTAACTGTTTTTTTTTTTTTTTTGCAGACCCATTGAAGTGAATGGTTCCGCATACACTCTGCAAAAAAAACGGAATGGACACGGAAAGAAAATACGTTTGTGTGCATGAGCACTAATACTGATGAGCTATCCAGAATATAGGTCATCAGTATCTAAAAGAGGGCAAAACCATCATTTTGGTGCATCTTAGGCTACTTTCACATTGGCGTTTTGGTTTCCGTTTGTGAGATCCGTTTCAGGGTCCTCACAAGCGGTGCAAAACGGATCAGTTTTGCCCTAATGCATTCTGAATGGAAAAGGATCCGCTCAGAATGCATCAGTTTGCCTCCGATCAGTCTCCATTCCGCTCTGGAGGTCGACACCAAAACGCTGCACAGCGATTTGGTGTCCGCCTGACGATGCAGAGGCAAACGGATCCGCCCTGACACACAATGTAAGTCCATGGGGACGGATCCGTTTTCACTGACACAATAGAAAACTGATCCGTCCCCCATTGACTTTCAATAGTGTTCAAGATGGATCCGTCATGGCTATAGAAGACATAATAGAAACGGATCCGTTCTGAACGGATGCATGCGGTTGTATTATCGGTGCGGATCCGCACCAAACGCGAGTGTGAAAGTAGCCAGTGGACTTTACACTAGGCCTCCCCCCACCTCGCCCATAGACAAGGTGTGAAGCCGTGAGTGAGGCCACACGCCACTCCTTACCATTCAGAGAAAATACTCTTAGCTCAAAGGGCAAAAGGTAGTAAAGTAAAGGAGAAATGTCTCTCGGACAGACCTCTGCTTCTGGATACAAGGAAAGGTTATTATCTCATTGTCAGAGCAATCAGGTTAATATCGCAGATTCACAATGGTCAGACCATGCTGTGCATTCTTTACTTTGTGTTCAATTACATCTAAAAACAGAAGCTTACAGCAAAAACCAGAGGAGCAGCATTCTCCTCTGCCCCCCCCCCCCCCAGGAGGACATGACCAGCTACCAGAAACAATGTGCTGTGCAAGCGTGAACGGCTAGATCCTCAGGAGGAGCCCTGTGCAGACAGTACTTACCTCACGAGCCTACCCCATATTACACACGTGTTCCAGTAATGTCAGGAAGATTAAATTACAAACAGGTTAATGGGCAGAGGACAACCTCTCCTTGAAATCTGAAGACAACAGCAGGAGGAACCAGAATACGACGCATCTAGCAGCACGCACGGGGGACAAGACTGACAGATGCAGCAGGGGGAAGAAAAAGACAAAAAATTCACTTAACAATAGAACCTATTTTTTAAATCATATTTTTATCTTATATATTTTTTTTCTTCATTTTTAAAAGGTCACTATATTTAAAAAATAATAATATTTTAATCTAAAATTCTGCAGTTTCCAAACTGACCACCTGTATTGGGAGAGCAGCCTCCGCAGTTACGTTAGTGTATACATGTCAATGCACGCTGCGTCAAAAAGCGGTTACTTCATTAGAAGCTTCCAGAACCCTGTCGGATGGACTGGACAATATCCTAGTGTTTTGGTGGAGATCTATCAAGGCACGTAGGAGCCTAGGAAGAACAAGCAACCAAACACATTTTCACTTTAATATATATGATAGAGAGTGACATGGGAAATTTAAAAAAATTCACCAAATATCCGAAAAAATATACTTAAACACACCAAAATGTGTTTTAAACAATAGGTCATTTTCTGTAGACACATTCCCTTTAACAGGCCTTTGGATATGTAGATAATCTGGGGGGAGGGATTTTTAGTTTGGTTTATGCCACATTTATAAAATGTCACATGTTTAACAAATTAGTCTCATCCTTAGGGCTCATGCACACTGCCATAGCAAAACAGGGACATGGAATATCCTGGCCTCTATAAAATAGCCCTATCCTTATCCACAAAACGGACAAGTATAGGACATGTTCGATTTTTTTTGCAGGTGCCGCGGACTGGACATGTGCTGTCAGCATCTTTTGCGGCCCCATTGAAATGAATGCATCCACATCTGACACAAAAATATAGATCAGATGAGGACAAAATACAAGGTCGCCCTTAGGCCTCATTCACATGGGCGTCGCGTGTGAGGGCCGGACAAGATGCGGGTGCCTTGCGGGAAAATGCCCAATTTTTCAGTGCGAGTGCAAAGCGTTTTAATGCCGAATCCGGACTTCTTCACAGAAGTTCGGGGTTCAGTGTTGTGTAGATTTTATTATTTTCCCTTATAACATGGTTATAAGGAAAAATAAATAGCATTCTTAATACAGAATGCTTAGTAAAATAGGGATGGAGGGGTTAAAAATAAACAAATTTAACTCACCCCATCCACTTGATCGCGTAGCGTATCTCCTCTTCTTTCTACTTTCTTCAGGACCTGGCTAAAGGACCTTTGATGACGTCACTGCGCTCATCACATGGTCCATCACCATGGTGATGGACCATGTGATGAGCGCAGTGACATCACCACAGGTCCTTTTCATCAAAATAGAAAGACGACATGCCAGGCTGAGCGTTCAAGTGGATTAAGGAGAGTTTAATTGTTTGTTTGTTTTTTTAACCCCTCCATCACTATTTTAGTAAGCATTCTGTATTAAGAATGCCATTATTTAGATCGGTCCCCATCCCGATCATCTCCTTAGCAACCATGCGTGAAAATCGCATTGCATCCGCACTTGCTTGTGGATGCTTGTGATTTTCACGCAGCCCCATTCACTTCTATGGGGCCTGCGTTGAACGCACAATATAGAGCTTGCTGCGATTTTCACGCAACGCACCAGTGATGCGTGAAAATCACCGCTCATGTACACAGCCCCATTGAAGTGAATGGGTCCGGATTCAGTGCGGGTGCAATGCGATCACCACACGCATTGCACCCGCACGGAATTCTCGCCCGTGTGAAAGGGGCCTTAAACTAACGCTGATGTCTAGAAAAGCTACTCCAGTTTTCCTACTCTGCCCTCCTCCTACTGGAGCGAGACAGTGAACTTTAAAAAGTCTCAATGATAAATCTGGATGAAACTCAACAGCATAGCTACCCACACCCACATTACAAAACTGGAGCGAGTGGTGTACAAATGCAAAAAGTCACTTAAGCTCTATTTTGTGACTTTTTCACACCATAATTCTAGAGTGAAGGTCTGATAGCCAGTACAGCAGCACACGGAGGTCCTGGGTTATGTGTCTAAAGGGAGGGAGGTATCAGGGAGCACAGATTGCACTATGGGCCAGTAAAAGCAAGGTTTCTAAGGAAGAATATACAATTTTTGGTTTGACAGTTTTTGTTTTTAAAACATTTATCAATCTGAAATACAGTTAAATTAGGCGTATTTCAGGCACAGATTGCGGTGCAACAGCTAGTTGCGCTGCAATCTGCAACTTCTCACCGCTCATGCAAGGTCTAAAATTGTGGGCGTGGTGTCGAAGGGGAAGGGCCCGTAGGCCCATCTCATTTACCATTTTCTACGACAGTTTTAGACCGTATTTATTTTGCGGTCTGCAAAACGAGGATCAGCAAAAAAAACGGATGACGTCCGTGTGACATCCATGTTAAAAATTTTTTGCGGATCCATTGTAACCATGCCTATTCTTGTCCGCAAAATGGAAAAGAATAGGGCATGCGCCATCTTTTTTGCAGGGCTACGGAACGGGCATTTTTTCGCGGACCCATTGAAATGAATGGGTCTGCATACTATCCGGAAAAAAAAACCTAAAAAAGCTAACAGACCCTGGAACAAAATACGTTTGTATGCATGAGCCCTTACTGGAGGGAGACTCCCCGAAAAGTCTAATGCATGTGCATAATACAGCACATAGGGCATTTCCTCTACCACCATATGCCTTGAATTTCATATAAAAAATTAAAAAAACTGTTGCCCCATCGGATGCTCCATGTCCCTTAGACGACTTTCTTATCACAGGAGAATAACTCCATACATGGAGGTACCTGGCAGACCATATAGGACTCTGTGTGCCACAAGTCTTAATGGTGTCTTTTATTGACAATTTGGTTGATAATTAAACTAATTGATCACCGACTCCTATATCATACAGTATGACCACAAGGCACAGCAAGAATTGCACGCCCATTAACAATAAACAATTAGTTTAAGTGAATACTGCCGCAGCTTGCATGGCCCTGTAGCCGACAACCGCGCCATAATGTCAAACCCTAAAGCTGCCCATACACATTAAACAAATCATTTGGTGAATGTCACGTACCGGGGGCCCAAGGCAGACCTCTGGGACATCTTGCAAACAGTAAACAGGCAGACAAGGGTAATAGTGGTAGAACTACCACAGAACCAAGTGCACCGGAAGACCAGAGGCAAAACCCAGAGGGCGGAGAGCCAGTGAGCCCCGTTCTTTAGAGCCCCTGGGGGTGGGGATGACTGGCCGAGGGCTCACTGGTCGCACCTCTAGAAAGGTTTCGGTACACTTGGCAGCTACCTGCACAGAACCCCGCTGGTACAAGCACCAGCGGAAACAGACAACAGAACTGGTACCCAAGCAAACACATGACATGGATCAGACAAAAAGACAAACGGGAACCGGCACAGAAGCAGGTGCCTGGACCCCAAGCGGAATGGAAGCATGGCAGTCCCAGGCAGACCCGCACACAGACTAGAGATCCTCCCCCAGAAGAACCCAGGGACCCTCTCACGAAGGCAGGACAAACACCGGAACAGAAGCAGTAAGGCACTGCAGGACAGACAAGGAACAGACTAGATCAGAAGCAGTTGGGCACTGCCA
Source organism: Bufo bufo (assembly GCF_905171765.1). NCBI lineage: Eukaryota > Metazoa > Chordata > Amphibia > Anura > Bufonidae > Bufo > Bufo bufo. The sequence goes on along the minus strand of NC_053390.1, from coordinate 687,501,170 downwards.
GGCAATCAGACGCAGTTAGAGCACTGCTAGGCTAGACATGGAACAGAATGGATCCAGACAGAGAACAGGAACAGAAGAACAGGCAAGGCATGGACAAGGATAACATCAATACAGAACAGGTTGCAAGCAAGCAGCATACACAGGTGTCAGCCTGCAGCCAGTACAAGAGAGGGCATGCAGCCAGGATACACGTCCACAACTGTCACAGTGAACCGCACCGCGACAGTGAACGATTGTTTCACAGATATGACCATACACCTTTTAGTCCATACAGGCCGTTATAGTTGTTAAGACTGTCTATAAACGTACAATTAAACCGGGCGATGGACGAAAGATAATCACTATTAACAAAAATATGAAACATGACCGACATGTTTCCAGACGATAATGGTCATCAGTCGGCTAAAACAATTGTTCCAGTTAACCGAAGAATGCTTGTTTAGGTTGCAATCGTCTATTTTGATGAACGTTACACTAATGAGTATGGCCACCCCTAGACACAGAAGTCATTCAATGAGCAGACCCCAGTGGCAGTGTGAACGGAGACAACACACACTCAATATAATGCACAGTGCCGTAGAGATGAGGTTTAGGCCTCATAAACACAACCGTAGTTTTGGTCCGCATCCGATCTGCATTTTTTCCAGATCGGATGCGGACCCATTCATTTCAATGGGGCCGCAAAAAAGGCAGACGGCACACTGTGTGCTGCCCGCATCCGAATGTCTGTTCTGCAGCCATGCAAACAATAAAAAAAACAAAAACAAGAATAGGCATTTAGGGACCTACAGAAGGGAAAATGGGGGATGAACATGGCCAGTATCAATGTTTTGCGGATCTGTGATTTGCAGACCACAAAAACAGATATAGCCGTGCGCGTGAGGCCCTATCATAAGGAATATCCCACACAGACTGTAAACAACTTCTTTACAGACGATGTCAGCATGTTATCAGTCAGCTAAAATGATTGTTAGTTGGTAAATCCCACCCAATGATTGCTCATTTTCAGACTACGTATGGTCACTATAAAAGGGGTTTTCTGCAGGGATAATGTTTTTACATATGGGGCAGAATAGGTGCAAAAAATTAATAAAAAGCTAATGTTCCCCGCCACTGCCCTCCCTGCTGGTTTCCATTTCCTGGTCCTAGCTCGACATACAGGAACCGGCACGAGCACAGGAAATGTTAAGAGATGCCCTCTCTGCCAATCACAGGCCGTAGTGGTGACCACCCGTAGCCAGTGAGTGGCTGAGCAGACATCTCCAGGCATTTCATACACGTTGAGCCAGGACCAGGAAGTGGACAAAAGCAAGGAGCCAATAATTTTGTTTTTACCCATTCTGCCCACGTATAGAAATTAATTGAAGAACGGATTCGCACATTTTATGCACCTTTGTGGTTTTAGGGGAGTTTTTTTGGGTGTATTTCTTTTGCAGTAAAATCACCGGCTTCGTCTTCTGAAGTTAGCTGATAATCTATGGGACATATTAAGCATATTTTGAATCTCCGATTTATTTTTATTTTTTTATGCCCAACGTTGAAGCTTTTATGGCATTTTGTCATCATTGCTATAGGGAAAAAACAGCAGTAAAAAATGGAAACAGATTTGTGAAGAAGCCCTAAGTCTTCTGTGACTACATTTTTTTCCCCTTCCACATACACGCAGCTTCGGGAGGTCTGCAGTGATTGACTACTTGCTGATTAAGTCACTTGTGTTCATTGTGAACATCTTTTTGTGAAGTGACTTTTGTATTTGAGACTCTCACAAACAAACAACGCCTGTGTGTAGTGCCCTGGAAGGTGAGGTGAGAGGGTGCCCAGGGCAAAGTACTTGTCGGGAGAGGAAGGAGCGGTGATGTATAAGGAAAGAGGCTTGTATTCTACATTGTCTACAGCTTTCATTTCTAACTCCAGGGCGGCCGCTTCCCAAAGTGAGGTTACCCTTTCTATTGTAAATCAGAAATCGTGCAGCCATTGATCTGGCCATTGTATGATAATTCTAAAGCAAAAATATTCCACAATACAAAGAATGCTTATTCAATGTGAAATACTGCAAGGAATGGGAAATATGTGCCGCATGGTGGAAGCTAGGCTTCTCTAATAACACCAACAAAGCAGTCACTTCGATGCTAACTTTCTAACTAGAATTCTTGCATTGTCTGGGCACTTATTTTAAATAGAGTGGAGAAGCGGTGGGAGTGGGTGCCGCTACGGTGATACCAGTGGGCTGAATGTGTCACCCGTGGTTGATGGTGTTGCACTTACCAGGGAACAGGCGACAAAACCGTTTTAAAACTGTGAAAAAGGCTCCTCAACTAGGGATCTGGGGCAATGCTGGGATCAGTGGTGATAATGGAAATACCCAGAGAGCCTGGGACAGTGTCATCACCAAGATATGGCCTGGAGGTCATGAATGTAGGTCTTCCCAGCAGTGCTTTGATTTGGCAAACCCTTTGGGAATCTGCCTGAAGAAGTGGAGAGAACTTCGAAACAGATTGCAACCTAATGACACTAAATCCAGCAGATTCTTTCAGTAAGGGTTCACCTAAAGAAAGCACAACGAGTCTCCCCACACAAGCAACCCCCCCCCCCTCCCCAAGTTAAAGCCCGACTTCATTTAGCCAGCTGCTTCCATTACAGCCACACGACCGATGATGATCTGAGCACTACACCAGTCCCCTAACAGAAGATCCATCTGCAGAGCCCTATGTCTTTCAAGCTTCTCGTCACCACTGGTATCACCATAGTGGTGCCCACTATTTACCATTTACTACAAGTTGAATCTCTCCTTTAAAATGTGCATCTCAAGCCGGGGTCAGGCCCCCTGAGGACTTTTTTCCTACACAGAGGATACACCTATTTAGGTAACGTAGTGCTGCTCTACTGTGAGCACATTAAGCTGAAGCTTGCTTTAATCGTAAATTGCTGTACTGCACAATCTCTTTCTCCTCACTCCCTCTTCTCTGTATTTTTCCTTTCAGTTTGAAGTTTGCTCACCATACGCTGAGCCAGACAACCTGCTATTTTTAATAGATTCATAATTACCACATGAAAGTCGCATTATAAAAGATTATTGTGGTTAATCAGTAGTAATAAATCTGACCTATTACTACTGATAAACCATTACCTGGAAGAATTAGAAGCTTCACAGACATTACTTGAGCTTTCTTGATATGCCTTCACTACATGACCGGTGTAGGTCCGACCTGTACCCACCAACACCAGACAGTTACTTTAAAAATTGCTGATCCCATCTTTCCACTGTGCAGAGAACTACAGCACAGCTCTGTTCAAGTGAATTCGAATCGCAGGTAGACCTGATTCACCCGACCGTACTCGGTCCAGGAAACACGGTCCGTGTATCTACTGCATCTCTCGAACCGACTACTGCTCCCCTGACTAGAACTGACTGCATCATGGCGTTTTATGATACAGTCGGTTCCTTTCCGATCGCGGGTGTATTTTACTGTACTCACAAGATGATGTGAGCACAGCCCAAGAGAAGCACAATCGGAAAAGAACTGTCTATCATAAATCACTGTGATGCAGTCATTTTGGGTTAGAGGAGCAATGGTCAGTCCAGGAGATGCGGCCAAAACGCGGACTGTGTTTCGTTCGCGTGAATCAGCCCTTACCTTCAATAAGGCAGCACTGCAGTAACAGGTACCTTCCATGCACAAGAGTGGCAATGCGTTTTCTAACCTTGGGCAAGGTCAAAACAAAAAGAAAATGCTTACTCTTCATGACGCAAGTCGTTGACCGTTCTGTCTAATGAGATCATGTCACTGGCGACCATGTTAAATCCAAATTCCTTAATGCTGGCCTGGATGGATTCTTTGTAGTCTGATCCCAAAATGAATGGCTTTCCTCCTTCTCCTGGGCCACCTACCACACCCTGGGGTTCAGGTTCTTTAAATTCAAAATTTCCCAGAACTCCCGGACGAAGCACTGGAGCTGGATACACGTGTTTCTGGGGCTTAAAAGTAAGAAACTGGCGCTGCATAACGTTCTGCTGATTATTAACCTTCCCATCCAGGCGGTCTTGTTCATTTTGGATCTTGTTCTTCCTGCGGATAGACTCCAGGTCTACTTCTACGCCCTCCACACGGGGCCATGGCGCAACAGGCTCAAATTCATTTTTGGGGGCTAGGTTATTTTCTGATTTTCCAGGCTGAGCGACATTTGCATTTTCTTCCTGCAAAGAAAGTAATAGGAGTATTAGAAGCAAGTCATTCCCAAATCAAAACCGGCCTATATTTTACTAACATCAAGGCCGTCCTACAGGAGGGTTGATTTTTCTGTAATTAGTATGGGTACGAGTATGCGTTTGCTTTGTGAATGCTATTTAAATGCATAGGTCATGCAGATTTTACGAGCCTTTCAAGGAAATTAAAGGTCATAAAGGCTTTCACATTGAAGAGCAGAATTGGAGCCACTTGAAATTGCACAATTAGTGTACTAACATGCTATTATTATTGGAGCTGCTCTCTTTATAGTTGGGAGCCATTTGATAACACGCATGACTACTATGAATTTCCTATACTATCAGGGATGCAGAAGATCTCACTCACAAGCTGAACGTACACCGCAAACACTGTATGAACACGGACTGAATCATCTCATCCAGACTAGTACTCTGGCAAGAACCCTGAAACAACGCTGTCTACACATGGGCGTCTCTGAACTGGCTGGTAGGAGTTAGGCTACGTTCACACGGCCATAGTGTTTTGCAGATCGGCAAAACGCGGATACCGGCCCGTGTGCGTTCCACCATTTGCGGACCACACATGGCCGCCGCTACCATAGAAAATGCCTATTCTTGTCCACAATAGCGGACAAGAATAGGACATGCTCTATCTTTTTTGCGGGGCTGCGGAGCGGAATTACGGATGCGGACAGCACACGATGTACTGTCCCCATCTTTTGCGGCCCCATTGAAATGAATGGGTCCGCACCCGTTCCACAAAATTGTGGAACAGATGCAGACTCATTCATACGGTCATGGGAATGTAGCCCTAAATAGTGTTTTCCTGGATTAACATATTGATGATCTAACCTCAATATCAGATTGGTGGGGGCTGCTACACTGCACCCTCGCCGATCAGCCGTCACCAGCAGGAACTATACAGTGAACCGATGCATACCGCAGCTCATGACTACTACACAGCGGAAGGAGCCTTCTGCTTCCCGCTCCATCCAGTGTACAGTTTTCAGCGCCAGTGGCTGCCCAAAACTATTGATTGTTTTAGTGTCGAAACCCCTACCAACCTGATATTCATGACTTATGAGTCCCAGAAAAATATCCCCACGTCCGACTACCATAGGATTAATACTTTAGGAGGCAATCCAGGTATACATAGTGTGCTGCATGTTCAATCCAGCACTAGAGTAATATCATTTGCAGGAGGATGCCGCCCTCCCTCGTGCACATCCGATTATATCACGGTGCTGCGACAACGTGTAAACAGACCTATGGGGTATGAGGCCTGGTTAATCGTGTACCCTGACCCTGAACAGCAGGCGTCTGAATGACACAGAGCGGAGACACCAGGCCGGTGATATGCTGTAAAACACACACCCAACTGTGCAAACCTAGGGAAATGTTTGAACAGCTCGAGTGCAGTAAAGCACCAAGCAATTGATCTGAGCACCTTAAAGAGGAGACGAACAAAGTACAATTATTCCCAGACAGTAGCAGGTCTCTGAAGTATATCCTTCACTCGCCGAAAACCAGTCATTAAAAAGTGCTCGATTCTGCACTGGCCGTGATTAACATTAGCTGAATGAGCCCTGAATAAAATATATGCATCCCCTTTAGGCCTCGTCCAGACGAGCATGTCCTGACTTTGCATCTGCTAAATTACATTGACAAACTGCTGCCAGTATAATTCTGTAGGAGTAAGGTTATGCAGAGACACACAGCATTATACATCATTTTAATGCTGTGCAATAAGCAGTGTCCAGAACGGGAAATCATGAAGATTGGTCAATATCTGAATCTCAGAACACCCCTTTAACTAATGTAAAAGAGAGCAGTGCTACAGGAACCAGCTGTGCCCACTACACAATGGAGGCAGGTGCGTGTCCTGGCGCAGACTTCTAGCACCAGAGCTAACCCCAAAACAGCTGATCATCTTGGGTGAGGGATGCCAGATTTTAAGATATTGATGGCCTATCCCAAGGACGGGTCCTCAACAGTAAATTATGTGTCGGCAGTCGCTCCTCTCTCTCTCCCCAATAAACATGCAGGAAAATTAGTTTTCTTTTTAAGGGAAGAGATAAATAAGCTGCTGCCAGACCCCATTTGCAGTGGTTTTTCTCTCAAAGGACTGGGCATGTTGAAATCCAACATGCTCTAACTTCCTTCCCCCTTGATACTTGCCTTCAGGGGAGAGTTAGACCAGACACAGAGGAGTGAGTTCAAGGCGAGAAACTTGCAGCGTGTGGCAGTTCCCGTTCTGACCTCTGCTCCTGACAGGATCACACAGCGTTAGGCCTCATGCACACGAATGTTTGCGGCCGTTCCGTGTATTTGAGATCATTTGTGCGGTTGCTGCAGACGGACGCAGACCCATTCAACTTGAATGGGTTCGTGATCCGTCCGCACCGCAAAAAAAAAAAAAAAAAAAAAGTACATGTTCTATTTTTTTGCGGTGCGGAGGCACGGAGTTAAACCCCACTGAAGCACTCCGTAGTGCTTCCATGGAGTTCCGTGCCGGATCTACCGGATTGCGGACCCAGTCAAGTGCATCTGTGATGCGGGGTGCACATGTCCGGTGCCCGTATATTGCCTTGAGGCCTTAGGGCTCATGCACACGACCGTATGTATTTTGCAGTCCGCAAAAAACGGATCCACAAAAAATATGGATGACGTCCATGTGCATTCGGTATATATGCAGAACGGAACAGCTGGCCCCTAATAGAACAGTCCTATCCTTGTCCGTATTGCAGACAATAATAGCACATGAAATAGAAGTAGATAGGCACTCTAATCAAGTGAATAGGACAACTGTAAAAACCATATAGGTCGACATACAATGGATGCATTCAATGCTATTTAACCTTGTACTAAATAGTACGTGGCGTACTGTATAACAAATGGAATTTCATAGCATTGGATACATAACTTCAGATAATAATTATCCATAACGGTATACTATAATATAAGACAGTTACTGCATAACAACATATTAGGACAATCCTATCATCTGCAGTCTTAAATATATCCACAACGGAGATATATGAAAGAAAGTACTGTACTTTTGCTATTTAAAGGAAATATAAATATCATCATCCTCTTCAGGAATTGGCGTGTGGGATCAGTGGTTTTATTTTTTATCTTGCATAAGGACTATAGACACATAGATTGTCTCCATGTACTGACATCTTAACAATTAATACGTAATATTGATGCTATAAAATCACTATACTTATCTTTAGGAGTTATATATAACATTGGCTTTTAATTATTAGCTTTGGAGGTCTGATGAGGTTTGGGGATCTTATTTTAGGTCAGATGAGAATTGGGGATCTGATTTAGGAGTCTAATCTGAGGTCTGATGAAAAATATATTTTTGCTTTTTTTTTCTCTGCTAATAAAAAATAAGAAAAATATATATTTTTATCAGACCTCAGATCAGATGGAAAAAAAAAAACTTTTTTTTGTTCCTCTTATTTTTCTTTGCTAAAACCTAGGTGCATCTTCTAGGGCGAAAAATACGGTGACTTGCGTGTAAATGTATAGCTTGTGGCTCCTGATAGTCATACGTTTTTTTGGAGGGTTCTTTGTGTCTGTAAGGTTGGCCACCCCTGATTTAGTACAAGGTTAAATAGCATTGAATGCATCCATTGTAGGTCGACCTATATGTTTTTTACAGTTGTCCTTCAATAAGCTTGAGTTCTTTTCACAGTGATTCCGGGTGTTAGAGTGCCCATCTACTTCTATTTGTTGATTAGGGTGTATCAAGAGATTAGAGCACCTTACCATAGCGACAAGAGGGTGAGCCGTCCTCCACTTCTTTAATAATAGCACATGTTCTATTTTTTTGCAGAACGGAAACGGAATGCACATGGAGTACCTTACGTTTTTTTGTGGACCCATTAAAATGAATGGTTCCGTATACGGTCTGCAAAAAAAACGGAACGGACACAAAGAAAATACGCTCGTGTGATTTATAAGGCAAGGGGGAGGTAAAGCCCAGGCCTGGGCACTTGCAGGAGCAGAATAAAAGTACATATTCTCACTACTCCTGATTATATGTTTGCCCCGCACTCCCCAGCTTCTACCTGGTCAAAACTGCTGACAGAATTCTCCTTTCTGCTCTCCGCACCAACATCATCTGTTGTATTTCTTTTTCCCCCTCATAAGTATTCCTTTGCTGGCAAACGAGCAAATCATTGTATTTAAAAACAAATTCAAATCTACAAATGGTCCTCAGCACAAGGTCAAGGCTTCACGCCTACATTTCCTTCAGCTTTTTAGGTCCTGTGATGAAAATGACTTTCAAACAGCTTTTAAGAACGAAAACTACAGAACAAGGTTTCATAGCATAAAAAATAACCGGTCAATGTTTTCAAATGCGAGCAATTTGCAGTTTAGGCTTTAAGAAAGCTGTCCAGAACAGTTTTATGAGTGCCTTCGTGCACAAAGAGCCTCCGTATATTTCTTCCACCTGCATTGTTCCATTTATAGGTTTAACTGAAAACATTTTATTGCAGAGAATAATCAAGACCAACTGCAGCGAGCAGGAGGGGGGAGGCAGGTTTTAGATTATGCCGCTATCTGGCATCTGCACGGTGGAAGGAAGACATCCTTAATTAAACTTAGGGGAAATGAAATCTTACAATAAAAACCCAGAAGAATAAATATTTAAAGAAAAATCAGAACAGGATGCAATGTTAACATAATATGGTAATTTTACATTTCAGTATCTTATTAATTATGAACATTATTCTTAATCATGTCAGATTGTGACTTCTTTTCATTACCGGTAAGTTAATTATAACCGCCAAGTGAGAAGGAGGTATTCTAGTGACAGCGCTTTCTGACATGTCTGATGATGTCTAGGAGGCAGGACCCCACTAATGTCCTGAATGAACATGAGCCCTCTTGGCACACGCGTGGCCATCTCTCTTTGCAATCAAACGGAATTACAAAAACATACAATTAAAAGCACTCATTTTCTGTAAGGCAATGGAACATGCCATTTTTTTTATATCTTTGCACATTGGGGGTCATTTACCAACAGGTTTACGTCTCTTTTTGGCATAAAAGTGTTGTACGGACCCTTGCAACTTTTTAAATGCCCATATAAGGCTACTTTCACACTAGCGTTTTTTGCTGGATCCGGTTCAGCAAAAACGCTTCTGTTACTGATAATACAACCATCTGCATCAGTTATGAATGGATCCGGTTGTATTATCTTTAACATTGCCAAAACGGTTTCTATTGTGGCAGAGAAAACGGATCCATCCCCATTGACTTGCATTGGGGGTCATGACGGACACATTTTTCAGTTTTTCCCTGGGCGGAAAGCAAAATACAACATGTTGCGGTTTGCTCTCCAGTCTGGGAACGCAACTAAACAGAACGGAATGCATTTTGGAGCACTCCGTTCTGTTCAGTTCAGTTTTGTCCCCATTGACAATGAATGGGGACAAAACTGAAGCTTTTTTTTTCCGGTATTGAGCCCCTATGATGGAACTCAATACCAGAAAACTTTAACGCTAGTGTGAAAGTACCCTATTGTCGTGCACTGTTTTTAACACAGGGGGTCAGCCACTCCCTCAACACAAAAGAATGCTGGGGGAGTGGCCGACCCGGCAAATTTACTAATGTTACGCCACAAAAAAGGTGTAAAAATTTTCCACCAGGCGCATAGGGCCCTTTCACACTTGCGGCAGGACGGATCCGACATGCTGTTCACCATGTCGGATCCGTCCTGCCGCTATTTCACCGTGCCGCCGGACCACCGCTCCGTCCCCATTGACTATAATGGGGACAGGGGCGGAGGTCCGGCGCAGCACGGCGGTGCACGGCAAAAGCCGCCGGACCAAAAAAAGTCGGACATGCAGGTGCTGCGCCGTGCAGTGCTGCGCCGGAGCTCCGCCCCATCCCCATTATAGTCAATGGGGACGGAGTGGCGGTCCGGCGAAATAGCGGCAGGACGGATCCGACATGGTGAACAGCATGTCGGATCCGTCCTGCCGCAAGTGTGAAAGAGCCCTAACAAAGATACGCCTAATTTATCATGAGGCGCATGGCCCATCATAAATAAGGGACATCTTCTGGCATGGTCAGCGTAAAAGGGACTAAAAAGACCATAGAAAAAAAAATGACAGTCTTCGTAAAATGTATGTACAGATGCATATACAGTATGGGCAAATTTGCAAGGGCCCTAACTCTTATTAATTTTAATAAGTTGAAAATTGGGGCTGGGATTAGTTTGTAGGTAGTGTTGAGCAAACTAGTGTTTTCAAGTTCGGCGTTCGGGTTATCTAAGAATTCCATAATGGATTCCACTACCATGGACCATAGCGGAATTCTATGACGCATGCACCACGGAAGCCTATAAGAGTCATTCCGTATTGCTTTCCATTATAATAGAAGTCTATGCTTCTATATAATTGTGAAGATCATAGCTAAAAAGTGCTTGTAGGAACGCTTGTTAGCGATGATCTGGCAGCATAATACTGCCGCTGATTACCCAATGAATGCTCATTTTATGTCCACGCTGATAGACCTTTACTCTTCAATAGTTGAACCCTGGAATAAATTTACACATAATGGACTTTGGAAAATTTCAGCAGCAAGTTAAGAAATATCTTTGCAGATCGTCAAAAAAAAAAAAAAAAAGAAGAGGATAGCAGTATAATTATCTTTCCAACCCACTGACAATTCCAAAGCAACACTACCCTGGACCCCACCAGACTTGAGCGATGTCGAGTTCACGTGTCGACATGACTAATCATCGATGGTAAACAGAGACCCGAGGGGGGCCAGGCAATGATAGCCTTGGGAAGGTTAGGGTATTGATTGTAGGTCAGTGGAAATATCACAGAGACGTGTACTACTTTGGTCCGTGACGCAGACCAAACATGCCTATTATGATCTATAGGTCTGTAAAAAAAAAACACCATGTTGCGTCCGTATTTCACTGACCACTGATAAGAGATGCTCTGGAAATGAACTTTCAGCTGAGTGGTATCCGTAGCATACAGATGACACACGGAGGACCAAACAAGGGATGAAACACGTACTGATTTTTTTCACAGACATCAAATGGACAGGAGTCCAAATCAGACAGCTCACGATCCTCGTATTTACGTTGCAGGGGAAACGGGCAATCCCCGTAGAAAGCTTATAGACGATAATCCCAGCAAACGTGCTTGTTGTTTGTAGTATATTTTATTCCAAATACATCATCAGTTCAGTGCAGTTGAGGAAGGCTGGACGGGCCGAAACGCGTCTTGTAAACCGATGATGTACTTGGAATGAAATATACTACGAACAACAAGCACGTTTGCTGGGATTATCAAATGGACATGGACATGTGAACGAGGCCTCAGATTTTATTTTAGACGAGTATCAGGACCTGCAGATTTTGCTGTGATCTCGCAACACTAGGATCTGATTGTGGGCTTCTTCATCGTGTTTGACTTCACTACAAGCAGAAACTGGCATACTATAGATCGGAAAATCCACACCAGTGGTCAATTGTGGTGTGAAAGATTTCTGCTGCAATTAGATGAGATTTGTAAAGTTTCATCCACTTACCTTGTTCTGTATTCTTCTGGAGACTTTTCCAGTGCAGATCAGACAGAAAAGTCTGCAGCATTTCCATCAGGTGTGAATTCACCCTAAATCTATAAAGTGAACTTCACATAACTCACTGTGACAATGCATTGCAATCTGCAGGCGGTATGTGACGGAGACGTTTTCTTGGAAAAGATTCAGTACAGCTTAACTTCTGCTCATTGCGGGCTTTGAAGCCCAGCAGTCAGTCTTCTTTATTGATGGCCAGCCTTCCCTGGATGACTGTGCATACAGAGATAGCCATCTATCACTTACAGCTACATCAATGATAAGTATACACCTATCAGCTCAGCTCCTCCTGCTCTATAATAAGCTGCCTTCAGCTCAGAAGCCATGTTCGATGTGACAGGTCTCATGAGAAGAATTTGCATCATCAGAATACCTCAGACATGCTGTGTTACCTTATAACAGTGAAAGCAGCTCTTGACTTGGCTTTATGTGAAGACTATTTCCCCTGGATCAATGATCAGACACTCGAGTGTTCCTACAAATGCTCCCTCCGGATCACTGAAGCATGTAAACAGCGAACCGCCAACAGATGAGCAAATGATCAACTGATCGCATCTTATATGGGCATAAAAATGAGGATTTGTTGTCAGCACATCTACTCGTCAGCAGAGGAAGTGCTACTGACAAATGCAAACTGAATGGAGGACGAATGATCGCCATACACTTGGCACGCCAATGATGATTGCTCATTTAAAAGAGGACCTGTCACCACGAAATGCAATGCAATCTGCAGGCAGCATGTTATAGTACAGGTGGAGCTGAGAATAGTGATTTATAGTTGACATCATTTTATAAATTATGTATTTTGTAAAACATAATTTATACATTTCAACCTCTGCCTCAGTGACTGATAGCCATCTATGTATACACACTTACACAGAGAATGCTATCAATCACTGATAACACCTCCCCATGTACAACTATCAGTGACTGTGTATACAGAGATAGCTGTCAGTCACTGATAGTTGTATACAGAGGAGGTGTTATCAGTGATTGATAGCATTCTCTGTGTAAGTGTGTATACAGAGATAGCTGTCACTTACACAGACAGCACAGATAGTTGTATACAGAGGTGTTTTCAGTGATTGATAGCCATCTCTGTATACACACTTATATAGAGAATGCTACCAATCACTGATAACACCTCCCCGTGTACAACTATCAGTGAGTGATAGCCATCTCTGTATACACACTTATATAGAGAATGCTACCAATCACTGAACACCTCCCCGTGTACAACTATCAGTGACTGACAGCTATCTATATACACTTATATAGAGAATGCTACCAATCACTGATATCACCTCTCTGCTCCACAATTCCGCCATGTGAAGGGGCACTTAAATCAAACAAGCCAGTACTATTATTGAAGCTCTAAAGCATCAGGCTTTGATGGAGTAAAAGAGACGTCAGCGCACTCAAATAACTATCTATAAATGCAGCAGATCTCCAGAAACTGACTGTGCTGGAGACTTGGATGCAGCTGTGCAGATTTCAAAGTTGGTATTCAGAAGAAAATCGCCAATGTGGGTGAGGGGGTGCTTGGCTGAATGTGAATCCGCATACTGCTGTCACCTGTGGCTTTCCAGCTCCTTGGCAAATAAGCACTAATGAGTTCATCACTAACATACTGTGAATACAGCAAAACTTGGAAGTTTAAAGAAGAACTGGATAAAGTAGTAGAGGATCTACTGAACAGCAGGCTCTGTTGTAAAGCATCTGCAGAAAACCTATTAGCTCCTTCCATAAACCTGAAACCTATCATATCTCGCTTTAAAATAATGAGTAACATTTTACATCATCATAAATACATTACTATACATATCTTGCACTAATCCCAATACATAAAACCTGCATAATAACCCAAAGCTGTGCTCACAGTTCTGCAGGCTTCAAAGCCCAAATCTTCCAGGATTCAATGTCTACAAAAAAAACTAAACAAAAACATATATATAGTGAGACAGTGACAGGTCTCACACAGGTAAGAGGCAAAGAAGGGGTGGATAGTGCGGTCCACACTCCTATTCCACCACAGGTGAGACCAGCTGGAGGTACTCAGGCTGGCATAAAGCCACCTAAAGGGTGTCAATAAGGGGGGGAATGTGTTACCCGTGGACAGAGGCCTGGAGGCTCTGTGAATGTGGTCTCACCCGGGCAAGGTTGAGGGACCACAAGGCTGGGAGATAGCCTGGACTGACTTTGTTACAGCCTGGAAGTGAGCTGGACTACTGGCTAAGAAAGCTGCATGTGATGACCGTGTGTGAATGGTGCTTTAGGTGACTCAGGGATATGACTGTGTTTAGGTAGAGCCCAGACGGGCAAGGTGTTTATTTATTATTGTTTTGTTCACAATAAATGCATTGTTTGGACCATGAACCCGGTGTCCTGAAGGCGTATGTGTGAGGATGATCCTCTGAAGGAAATCTACCCCTCACTTATATATATATATATATATATATCAGGGCTTGACAAATTTCCTTGGAATCTAGGAGCCAGCTAAAAAAGTTAGGAGCCAGGCGGAGCCGTGTCATAAAGCCCCATGTAGGTGCCCGATAGTGCTTCCCCCCCACTTCTCCATAGAGCCCCCCCAATAATGCTGTATACCATGTTACATATACCGCCGCTCCGTTCCCGGACCCTATTGACTATAATGGGGACGGGGGTGGAGCTCCGGCGCAGCACGGCAGTTCGCGGTGAGAGGCCGCCGGACTAAAAAGTTGGACATGCAGTACTTTCACCATGCACTGCCGTGCTGCGCCAGAGCTCTGCCCCCATTATAGTCAATGGGGTCAGAGCTGCGGTCCGGCGAAACAGCGGAAGGACGGATCTGACAGGGTGAACAGCCTGCCGGATCCATCCTGCCGCAAGTGTGAAAGTAGCCTTAGTTCTATAGCTACTGAATGAGACAGAAGAAGGGATGCCTTTAACATATAGATCTCCTTGAGAAGCCAATTTGATCCTAAAGGGTTAATTCACACTGTAATCTAAACTGTGTCCTGTCACTGTCTTATCACTGCTGCAAAAGCATCAGCACAGCCTCAGTGTAACCTGTTCTTTTAACTCAAAGAATCGAATGAGTCACTAAGTCGGATCTTTAGATTCTTTTAACCTGTGACTCATTCGATTCTTTCTTACTTAGACTCCCTGTACTTACTTGTGTGACTCGGAGCTGCTAGTGCTTGCCTTGCCTCAGCTCTGATTGGTTGGTGGGCGGGGAGGGGAGGGGCTGGCAGAAGCAGCTTCCACTCTAGGATCAGATTACACTCCTCCCGAGCCCCTCCCCTCCCTGCTGCCAGCGTCTCGCTCTCTGTGTGCTGTGACTCACTGACTGGATGAGCTGTTTCAAACGGTGCTGCCTCCGGACAGAACGGCAGCTCCGCACCCATCGCCCGGGCACCTTTGAAAACGGGCTGACAAATACCCAAGCGCCAGGACTAAATTCCTGGTCGCCATGGCGACCTGGGATTTGTCGAGCCCTGATATATATAGATATATATAACAAAAAAAGTTGCATTAAAATGGTGCAAACTGGCACATCTAGGATTTCTACACTTTAATTTTTTTACATGATTAACAACAGGGGAGCTTTGCAGGAAGTTGGGGCCTAAGATGCACCATTTTGCGCTCACATTTCAATGCAGTCTGTCTCAAAGTAAGCCAACCAATAGCTTGTATGGGAGTCAGTGAAACATTTCTATCCCTGTACCAAATTTATCATCCAGCCTGAGCCACTGTAATAAATCTGGTGCAGACAGTCTGCCTCGATTTACCCCATCTTTAGAATTGGCGGAAAAGAGAGTGTGCCAAACTGCCTGAGTTAGGAAAAATTATGGTTGGACAGATCCATTAGATAGCAGTTAAGCGAACAGTCATTTGGCCAACCACTATCTTTTCCAACTGAGCCAAGAATGCATGTTTATTTGATTGGGAAGAGTGGAATTAGCTACAGACAATTCCTCCGGGGTCCCCCTCCATCATGCCGTCATTTGCCAGGACAATGCGGTGCTCACCCATAACACATAAAATAGTTGGCTGACCCCATCAAAACAAGAGGGTTGGGCCTCCTTTAATGTGTATGGCAAGCTGAACTGCAAACAGGATCAGGACTGAAGAGTCTAATGTGCCCGATCCAGATTTAGGTCAAAAGTAGGTATTAGGACTCTTTCCAGCAGAAGACATCATTGGCCTCTTCTTAGTGTGTAGGCTTTGAAAAGCTCCTGACATACATGTGAAGCTAGTTCATAAGGGTTCATTAACCGAATGGAGGCAGAGATAGTGTCCTTCAGGACCAACATGATATGAACTAGTTTTTAGATTATTAACAAAAAAAATACCACCATGATCTGCTAATGAAAATGGAATGTAAATTAGCAGTTTTAATTAATTAAATTTTTTTTGAAATGTTGGGCTCAATAGATATAACTGTTCGTACCAGTAGTAACAGCTCAGAGTATTTGGACTTGTAATTTTTCTTGAAGAGATTTCGCTAGTCATCCGACTGGCTTTCTCAGAATAGCTTGTATGAGAATTTTCCCACATTAAATACTGGTCGCTCCCCTATTAAAGCTTGGTCTCTCCAACTTTAAAAGGTTGCGCAAGAATGGGGAGTAGGTATTGGCAAACATCCCCCCACACTCGGCCGGATTCGTAAAGGAAAGATGACTTACCGGCTTGCCGACACCAGCTCCCTCGATGTCAACATCCGGTTTGATATTGCCACAACCAATCACTGGAGAAGAAGGATCGGGGAAGCAGGTAAGTCCCCTTTCCTTTACAGGTGTGGCCGGGTGGTGGTGGGATGTGAGGTTTGCCCCTCCACTCTTTCACACCTCTCTTTAACCAGCTGTCCTCTGTGTCTAAGAGGTGGATATGGAAGCGCTCCTTCCAGACAGTCGGCTGCTTGTTTAGTGATCTCCTTCACTGTATGAGGACGCAGGATACCTATTGCAATCCCGCATCCTCTTACAGATTCATGGTTTCTGAGCAGAATATCGTTGTTTAGACCACACAATCTGCTGTCCAGAAACTATGATCGGTGGTGCCTGTATGGACAAGCGTTTCGCTCACTCATCAGGTGATCGGGGGCACATTTACATGGGCAGATTGTCAGGAACGGTCGTTCCCGATAATCTAGACGATTATTGACCAGTGTAAATGCAGCTTAAGATACAAACTTCACTATGAACAAGCCAACGTCCTTAATATGTAGGTACGCACTTGAGTCCTGACTGCAGATGTTGGCTCTTCTGTGCTGGGTCATGCTCTGGTGTGGCTGCTGTTTTGCTTCCCCAATGTACAATTCCTGGCACTCCTCACTGCACTGGACGGCATACACAATACTGTGTTTTGGCATAGGGTCTTTCGGGTGAACCAGTTGTTGCCAGGTTTAAGGAGGACCTGTCACCACAAAAATGCAATGCGATCTAAAAGCAACATTTTATAGAGCAGGAGAAGCCAAGCAGATTTATATATACCCCCCAAAAAAACTGATGCAACAAAGACGTCACACGGATGTCATCTGTATTTTTTGCGGATCCGTGTTTTGTGGACTGCAAAATACATATGGTCGTGTGTATGAGCCCTTAATGTTCTAATATCAAGTATATCAGTACTGAGCAAACAGGAGAAGAGTCTTCTATTGAAGAAGTGAAAATGTATCTAATTTTATAAAATTCTAAAAATAAAATGCCTTATAATTCAAAATGACAACGTACACAGAGAAACATGTTAAGCAGGTGAAGATATCTGCATGCCTTCAGTAAACCACTCCTGAACTGAAGGTCCTCCGAGAATTATTTCTGGAAACCACTCCGAGCTGAATGGCTGTACTCTCCTCACATATGTACACATTCACACGTTTTCTGTAGATAGCACTCATCTTATTTTACAGAAACCAGAGTTATTCTAAAATTAACAGGAGAAGAACTGCTTGAGGACAAGATGCAATATCCCTTATCAGCAGACTTATCAATCTGCATATACGTGCATCTCTTGATTCATGGCCAAATACTCCACAGAATCACGGACACCGCTCCAGAAAATTCACTTACTCAGGAATGATTATACTGTACTTCATAATTTATATATGAATTCAGTCTAGTGCAGCAAATACTCCAATGGCAACAAGAAGAAAATAAAATGCCTGTCAAACCCTAAAGATGACTGCATACAATGCAGATTATTGGGCTCATTTATTAAGACCGGCGATTTATACGCCATCTTTCTACCCCTGCGCTGGCGTTAGATGCACCTAAGTATGGTTTAAACTACACCAGCTCCCTTGCTGGCATAGTTTAAGACCATCTTCCACTCCATAAAGTGGCATAGAAAATGGTAAATGAGATGGCCCGCCCTCGTCACCTTTTTTCACCACATGGGAAAAGTAGCGTGAGCAGGGAAAAGGTGCAGATTTTGCCACAAAACCCCTTTGCGACACAATCTGGACCTAAAATACGCCAAAATAAATGACCCCCTAAGGCCTCATGCACACGACCGTTGTTTTGGTCCGCATCCGAGCCGCAGTTTTTGCGGCTTGGATGCGGACCCATTCACTTCAATGGGGCCGCAAAAGATGCGGACAGCACTCCGTGTGCTGTCCACATCCGTTGCTCTGTTCAGTGGTCCGGAAAAAATATATAACCTGTCCTATTGTCCGTTTTGCGGACAAGAATAGGCAGTTGCACACGGACGCCATCCATGTTTTGCAGATCCGCAATTTGCGGACCGCAAAACACACATGAGGCCTAAGTGTGTTTTTTTTCTGCGCAGATTCTTGTTCAAAAAAACCACAGCATCATACAGTACCAGCAAGGAGTATGACAGTAGACAAATCTCACGTACACTTTGCCCTTTTCTTTTGCACAGAAATTGACCTGTTGTGCAGATTTTCTAATCCAAATTGTTTGTGCAATTCTACACTTTATGTAAATCGGCAGCAAAATTCACATTAAGGACGGGGTCACATGTGACTGATTAGCTACGGATTTGCTATCGCAGATTTTTGTGCACGAAATCAGCAACATTGCACAGTACTAGCAAAGGGATGAGAATTCAGAATTCTCATCCACACACTGTACAAAAAAAACGCAGCGGAAAAGGTGCGTCAATTTCTACAGCGGATTTCTCCTGCTGATTTCACTTTTTGAGAGAAGGTAGAGGGATGGCACTCAAAACATTTGTGTTGTATGGATAAATATATTTATTAAGGGGTGGCTAAATACGCCTGATGTAGTAAAAACTGGTATGATAATCAGAAAATTTTATCAAATTTATAAAAAAATTCATATATGTAATATCACTGTAAAAAAGCAAATTGTAATAGCAGCATATCAATCGCATAAAATCCTGTTGGAAAAAGAAGGGGGATAAAAGTCCTAAAAATCTGTAAAAGAACCTGTATAAAAAAAAGGATCAGTTGGAAGAATTCAGTCTCAGGTTGTAAAAAGTTGATAACGTATCCTAGTGTACAATGTCCTAGTATACCATAAAATTACTGTCGATTATCCTGATATATCATAGAATATCAATTTGTGAAGAAATCCTGCTGAAAAAAGGAAGAAAAGGAAGGAATGTCTTTGTAACTTGTAAGGAGAAAGTCCAGTCATATATTGTGGTATCCGAAAATATATTGCAGTATAATATCCTGATAAGAGCTGAAATAAAACTTCCTTGGAGAAGTAATATATAGAATAGGTATCTCCTTACTACTGGAAATAAATCGCATCCAATTTAGTATATGGAGATATTAATGCGCTGTGGAATATTAATGCGCCGTAGAATAATCGACTGCTGCTATGAAAGCAGGTACATTACCCTCCTGGTGGCCGTCAGTGAGTCGGGGAGCGGCTCCTGCCTGCAAGTCGGCGTCCACGTGTGCTGCTCGCGCCCGCTGTATGATCCGGCCGTTGGTTGCTGCTGTTGTCGTCACTTCCGGTGACGTCACATGCGTATGAACAATCTCCCGCCCGATTCAATGTCGGCTTGCCGCGTGGAGATAAGTGGCGGGAAGAGACGTTGCAGCTTCACAGGAGGGAAAATAAGCCCCGGAGCTTCTCTTTGGTTGTAGGATCCTTCTGTTTGGTGCTAGCTAGTTCCAATAGGCTGACTCAATGCCCCATACGCGTTTCGGAGCGTGCTGCTCCTTCATCAGTCTTTGTCTGGATTGAGCACCTTACTCCATCTTTTTTGGTCATAGAGAGCCGCCTTATTTTTATACATATATATGATTTCACTTTTTGCAATGGAGCGGGTGAAATCCACTGGCTTTTCCACAGTAAAAACTGCAACAAACACAACTAAATATTCACAATAGGCTTCAGGCCAGTTATACACCACCATGCACTGCTGCCTCCATTTATTTCTATAGGGCTGCCGAAAATAGCCGAGCGCAGGTGCACTCCCATTCATTTTTTTGGGGAGATCGCTTGGTGGTGGTGGCATCTTAGCGATATGCCCCCATTGTCTCAGATGGGAATACCCCTTTAACGCCTTAACGACCCAGGACGAGAATGCTCATCCTAAAAGGGCCGATACTTTGCGCCCCAGGACGAGCATTCTCGTCCTGCGGTCCTTCTGTTCCCTTATAAACAGTGCCGCGATCAGCGTCAGGAATCCGGCTGTTACTGACAGCCGGATCCCTGCTGCATCCACCAGCATCAGTGATAAAGTCTATGCCGGTGGATTAACCTCATATGGGAGGTTTGCGCTCCCTCTTAGTCATCGGGTCCTCGCCAGGGCAGGCAGCCCCAAGCCATTCCAAGGTCACCTTACATCACAAAAAGTATAATAAACAAGCGATCAGAAAGTCATACACACCCCAAAATCATACCAATCAAACAGTCATCTCATCCTGCAAAAAATTAGACCCTACCTAGCGCAATCGCCCAAAAAATTAAAAAAAACTATGGCTCTCAGAATATGGAGACACTAAAACATGATATATATATTTTTTTTAAATGATGTTATTGTGTAAAACTTAAATAAACAAAAAAGTAGACATATTAGGTATCGCCGCATCCGTAACAACCTGCTGTATAAAAATACATGACCTCACCCCTCAGTTGAACAATTAGTGAATGAATATTAGTGCGGTCTAGTAGTGAATGAATATTAGTGCAGTCTAGTAGTGAATGAATATTAGTGCAGTGTAGTAGTGAATGAATATTAGTGCGGTGTAGTAGTGAATGAATATTAGTGCGGTGTAGTAGTGAATGAATATTAGTGCGGTGTAGTAGTGAATGAATATTAGTGCGGTGTAGTAGTGAATGAATATTAGTGCGGTGTAGTAGTGAATAAATATTAGTGCAGTGTAGTAGTGAATGAATATTAGTGCAGTGTAGTAGTGAATGAATATTAGTGCAGTGTAGTAGTGAATGAATATTAGTGCAGTGTAGTAGTGGTGTAGTAGTGAATGACTATTAGTATGGTGTAGTAGTGAATGAATGTTAGTGCGGTGTAGTAGTGAATGATTGTTAGTGCGGTGTAGTAGTGAATGACTATTAGTGCAGTGTAGTAGTGAAGGACTATTAGTACGGTGTAGTAGTGAATGACTATTAGTGCGGTGTAGTAGTGAATGACTATTAGTGCGGTGTAGTAGTGAATGACTATTAGTGCGGTGTAGTAGTGAATAAATATTAGTGCGGTGTAGTAGTGAATGAATATTAGTACGGTGTAGTAGTGAATGACTATTAGTACGGTGTAGTAGTGAATGACTATTAGTATGGTGTAGTAGTGGTGTAGTAGTGAATGACTATTAGTACGGTGTAGTAGTGAATGAATATTAGTGCAGTGTAGTAGTGAATGAATATTAGTGCAGTGTAGTAGTGAATGAATATTAGTACGGTGTAGTAGTGGTGTAGTAGTGAATGACTATTAGTACAGTGTAGTAGTGAATGAATATTAGTCCGGTGTAGTAGTGAATGACTATTAGTGCAGTGTAGTAGTGAAGGACTATTAGTACGGTGTAGTAGTGAATGACTATTAGTACGGTGTAGTAGTGAATGAATATTAGTGCAGTGTAGTAGTGAATGAATATTAGTACGGTGTAGTAGTGGTGTAGTAGTGAATGACTATTAGTACAGTGTAGTAGTGAATGAATATTAGTCCGGTGTAGTAGTGAATGACTATTAGTGCAGTGTAGTAGTGAAGGACTATTAGTACGGTGTAGTAGTGAATGACTATTAGTACGGTGTAGTAGTGAAGGACTATTAGTACGGTGTAGTAGTGAATGACT
Source organism: Bufo bufo (assembly GCF_905171765.1). Classification (NCBI taxonomy): domain Eukaryota; kingdom Metazoa; phylum Chordata; class Amphibia; order Anura; family Bufonidae; genus Bufo; species Bufo bufo. The sequence continues at coordinate 687,479,115 of NC_053390.1, read as the reverse complement.
ATTAGTACGGTGTAGTAGTGAATGACTATTAGTACGGTGTAGTAGTGAATGACTATTAGTACGGTGTAGTAGTGAATGACTATTAGTACGGTGTAGTAGTGAATGAATATTAGTCTGGTGTAGTAGTGAATGTCCATGCACAGATAGTGGATAGTGTCAGACTGTGCAGGGAGACAGCCCACCTGGTAACACCCATGTCGGCATCCATTGTAAACTGCTGGTAATTCATTTAGAATTTCTAGCAGGAATAATAAAGGAATGGCACATCATAGAGTCATAAGAATAGATGCTCCAGAATTGTTATTACAAGGGGGATGGAAGTCGTGGCTAAAACAGTCATGTCCGGAGAGGCGACAGGTCCTCTTTAAGTAGTGTCCCCAGAGAAACCAGCCCGTCTCTGCTTGTCCGTTCAGCCCATAGCTGGCAGAAAACTGCAGTCCTGCCGACACCAGCGGTATCTTGTGTTATTATTAGATATTTCTTATGTAGCCGGCCATACACATCAGCTTGTCTGGCTATTTCTTGCACGTAAAAAAAAAAAAAAAAAGGCATAATAGATGCTGTAAATAATTTCTAATAAACACAATTCTTGCATCAAATAATTTAGGGATGCGAATCATCAAAAAGCATTCTCCTTCCTAAATTAAAGATAAAAAAATCACCCCCAGTAAATATTGTCTTCATTTGACACGTCCCTGTACATCTGTTTCTAGAAAACCAGTATGGCTCCCATAACACTCAGAACAAGGTGGGTCATACCGCTTTTCTGGAGCCCTGAAAGGCCCATTGCCTGCTAAACTAAATAAAATACATATAATGTGCATAGCAAAGCGCAAAAGCCCACTGATTTCCTAAATCCTGAAATGGTGAAGTGGTTTCCTTTCGCCACGCAGCTGATCGTTCAGGCAGCTATATTTTACAAATTCTTCAAATCTTTCACACAAAGGAAAATGTCTAGACTTTTATGGCCTACAAGTCCGGTGTCCCAGTGGAGCTGCTGTCATTCACATGCCTGCTTCACTTGGCTGTGATCGGGAGCCTTTCATCCTCCAGCTGAAAAGTGACACCGCCTGAAAGAAGGCCGCAGCTATTAAAGGGGTTGGCCGCGCTGTACATGCATGCAGCCAGCAATGTCCGTGGTTTCATAGGAATAATTCATGTCTGCATGCAGCTCTGCTCACCTACCCTCCATCAGAGGCCATTTTCAGCAGCAGGTAGGTGAGCGGGAGCTGCAATTAGTCATATCAAACCATCAGACATCAGCACCAAGGGTTTAATAATGGCTTTTACTAGATGCGGGCACTGTTCCCAGCACATGTGCATCTAGTAATATATAGTGGCCAACCCCTTTATATAAAAAAAAATACTCACCCTCCTCCTTAAATCATACTACTTTAGGCTACATTCACACCCAAAGCATTTTGTTTCTGTGTCCGTTCCGTTTTGTGTGCTATCCGCATGTCCGTTCCATAGCACCGCCAAAAAAATAGAACATGTCCTATTCTTGTCCGTTTTTGCGGACAAGGATAGGCATCGTTACAATGGAACCGCAAAAAACAAATGCTATACGTTTTTTTGGGGGGGATCCACAATTTGCGGACCTCAAAACACATACGGTCGTGTGAATGTAGCCTAAATGTGATAAAGAGTCTTTAACCACTTAAGGACCACAGGTTTATACCCCCCTAAAGACCAGGCCCTTTTTTACAAATCGGCACTACACTACTTTCACCGTTTATTGCTCGGTCATGCAACTTACCACCCAAATGAATTTTACCTCCTTTTCTTCTCACTAATAGAGCTTTCATTTGGTGGTATTTCATTGCTGCTGACATTTTTACTTTTTTTGTTATTAATCGAAATTTAACGTTTTTTTTGCAAAAAAATGACATTTTTCACTTTCAGTTGTAAAATTTTGCAAAAAAAACGAGATCCATATAGAAATTTTGCTCTAAATTTATAGTTCTACATGTCTTTGATAAAAAAAAAATGTTTGGGTAAAAAAAAAATGGTTTGGGTAAAAGTTATAGCGTTTACAAACTATGGTACAAAAATGTGAATTTCCGCTTTTTGAAGCAGCTCTGACTTTCTGAGCACCTGTCACGTTTCCTGAGGTTCTACAATGGCCAGACAGTACAAACACCCCACAAATGACCCCATTTCGGAAAGTACACACCCTAAGGTATTCGCTGATGGGCATAGTGAGTTCATAGAACTTTTTATTTTTTGTCACAAGTTAGTGGAAAATGATGATTTTTTTTTTTTTTTTTTTTTTTCATACAAAGTCTCATATTCCACTAACTTGTGACAAAAAATAAAAACTTCCATGAACTCACTATGCCCATCAGCGAATACCTTGGGGTCTCTTCTTTCCAAAATGGGGTCACTTGTGGGGTAGTTATACTGCCCTGGCATTCTAGGGGCCCGAATGTGTGGTAAGGAATTTGAAATCAAATTCTGCAAAAAATGACCAGTGAAATCCGAAAGGTGCTCTTTGGAATATGGGCCCCTTTGCCCACCTAGGCTGCAAAAACGTGTCACACATCTGGTATCTCTGTATTCAGGAGAAGTTGGGGAATGTGTTTTGGGGTGTCTTTTAAGATATACCCATGCTGGGTGAGATAAATATCTTGGTCAAATGCCAACTTTGTATAAAAAAATGGGAAAAGTTGTCTTTTGCCAAGATATTTCTCTCACCCAGCATGGGTATATGTAAAATGACACCCCAAAACACATTCCCCACCTTCTCCTGAGTACGGCAATACCAGATGTGTGACACTTTTTTGCAGCCTAGGTGGGCAAAGGGGCCCATATTCGAAAGAGCACCTTTCGGATTTCACAGGTCATTTTTTACAGAATTTGATTTCAAACTCCTTACCACACATTCGGGCCCCTAGAATGCCAGGGCAGTATAACTACCCCACAAGTGACCCCATTTTGGAAAGAAGACACCCCAAGGTATTCCGTGAGGGGCATGGCAAGTTCCTAGAATTTTTTATTTTTTGTCACAAGTTAGTGGAAAATGATGATTTTTTTTTTTTTTTTTTTTTTCATACAAAGTCTCATATTCCACTAACTTGTGACAAAAAATAAAAACTTCCATGAACTCACTATGCCCATCAGCGAATACCTTGGGGTCTCTTCTTTCCAAAATGGGGTCACTTGTGGGGTAGTTATACTGCCCTGGCATTCTAGGGGCCCGAATGTGTGGTAAGGAATTTGAAATCAAATTCTGCAAAAAATGACCAGTGAAATCCGAAAGGTGCTCTTTGGAATATGGGCCCCTTTGCCCACCTAGGCTGCAAAAACGTGTCACACATCTGGTATCTCCGTATTCAGGAGAAGTTGGGGAATGTGTTTTGGGGTGTCTTTTTACATATACCCATGCTGGGTGAGATAAATATCTTGGTCAAATGCCAACTTTGTATAAAAAAATGGGAAAAGTTGTCTTTTGCCAAGATATTTCTCTCACCCAGCATGGGTATATGTAAAATGACACCCCAAAACACATTCCCCACCTTCTCCTGAGTACGGGGATACCAGATGTGTGACACGTTTTTGCAGCCTAGGTGGGCAAAGGGGCCCATATTCCAAAGAGCACCTTTCGGATTTCACAGGTCATTTTTTACAGAATTTGATTTCAAACTCCTTACCACACATTTGGGCCCCTAGAATGCCAGGGCAGTATAACTACCCCACAAGTGACCCCATTTTGGAAAGAAGAGACCCCAAGGTATTCGCTGATGGGCATAGTGAGTTCATGGAAGTTTTTATTTTTTGTCACAAGTTAGTGGAATATGAGACTTTGTATGAAAAAAAAAAAAAAAAAAAAAGCAGCATTTTCCACTAACTTGTGACAAAAAATAAAAAATTCTAGGAACTCGCCATGCCCCTCACGGAATACCTTGGGGTGTCTTCTTTCCAAAATGGGGTCACTTGTTGGGTAGTTATACTGCCCTGGCATTTTCCAGGGGCCCTAATGTGTGGTAAGTAGGTAAATGATCTGTGAAATCCTAAAGGTGCTCTTTGGAATGTGGGCCCCTTTGCCCACCTAGGCTGCAAAAAAGTGTCACACATGTGGTATCGCCGTATTCAGGAGAAGTTGGGGAATGTGTTTTGGGGTGTCATTTTACATATACCCATGCTGGGTGAGAGAAATATCTTGGCAAAAGACAACTTTTCCCATTTTTTTATACAAAGTTGGCATTTGACCAAGATATTTCTCTCACCCAGCATGGGTATATGTAAAATGACACCCCAAAACACATTCCCCAACTTCTCCTGAGTACGGCGATACCAGATGTGTGACACTTTTTTGCAGCCTAGATGCGCAAAGGTGCCCAAATTCCTTTTAGGAGGGCATTTTTAGACATTTGGATACCAGACTTCTTCTCACACTTTGGGGCCCCTAGAATGCCAGGGCAGTATAAATACCCCACATGTGACCCCATTTTGGAAAGAAGACACCCCAAGGTATTCAATGAGGGGCATGGCGAGTTCATAGAAAAAAAATTTTTTTGGCACAAGTTAGCGGAAATTGATATTTTTAATTTTTTTCTCACAAAGTCTCCCGTTCCGCTAACTTGGGACAAAAATTTCAATCTTTCATGGACTCAATATGCCCCTCACGGAATACCTGGGGGTGTCTTCTTTCCGAAATGGGGTCACATGTGGGGTATTTATACTGCCCTGGCATTCTAGGGGCCCTAAAGCGTGAGAAGAAGTCTGGAATATAAATGTCTAAAAAATTTTACGCATTTGGTTTCCGTGAGGGGTGTGGTGAGTTCATGTGAGATTTTATTTTTTGACACAAGTTAGTGGAATATGAGACTTTGTAAGAAAAAAAAAAAAATAATTCCGCTAACTTGGGCCAAAAAAATGTCTGAATGGAGCCTTACAGAGGGGTGATCAATGACAGGGGGGTGATCAATGACAGGGGGGTGATCAATGACAGGGGGGGTGATCAATGACAGGGGGGTGATCAGGGAGTCTATATGGGGTGATCACCACAGTCATTGATCATGCCCCTGTAAGGCTTCATTCAGACGTCCGTATGCGTTTTGCGGATCCGATCCATCTATCAGTGGATCCGTAAAAATCATGCGGACGTCTGAATGGAGCTTTACAGGGGGGTAATCAATGACAGGGGGGTAATCAATGACAGGGGGGTGATCAGGGAGTCTATATGGGGTGATCACCACAGTCATTGATCACGCCCCTGTAAGGCTTCATTCAGACGTCCGGATGCGTTTTGCGGATCCGATCCATCTATCAGTGCATCCGTAAAAATCATGCGGACATCTGAATGGAGCTTTACAGGGGGGTAATCAATGACAGGGGGGTGATCAGGGAGTCTATATGGGGTGATCACCACAGTCATTGATCATGCCCCTGTAAGGCTTCATTCAGACGTCCGGATGCGTTTTGCGGATCCGATCCATCTATCAGCGGATCCGTAAAAATCATGCGGACGTCTGAATGGAGCTTTACAGGGGGGTAATCAATGACAGGGGGGTGATCAGGGAGTCTATATGGGGTGATCACCACAGTCATTGATCACGCGCCTGTAAGGCTTCATTCAGACGTCCGGATGCGTTTTGCGGATCCGATCCATCTATCAGTGGATCCGTAAAAATCATGCGGACGTCTGAATGGAGCTTTACAGGGGGGTAATCAATGACAGGGGGGTAATCAATGACAGGGGGGTGATCAGGGAGTCTATATGGGGTGATCACCACAGTCATTGATCACGCCCCTGTAAGGCTTCATTCAGACGTCCGGATGCGTTTTGCGGATCCGATCCATCTATCAGTGCATCCGTAAAAATCATGCGGACATCTGAATGGAGCTTTACAGGGGGGTAATCAATGACAGGGGGGTGATCACCACAGTCATTGATCATGCCCCTGTAAGGCTTCATTCAGACGTCCAGATGCGTTTTGCGGATCCGATCCATCTATCAGTGCATCCGTAAAAATCATGCGGACATCTGAATGGAGCTTTACAGGGGGGTAATCAATGACAAGGGGGTGATCAGGGAGTCTATATGGGGTGATCACCACAGTCATTGATCATGCCCCTGTAAGGCTTCATTCAGACGTCCGGATGCGTTTTGCGGATCGGATCCATCTATCAGTGCATCCGTAAAAATCATGCGGACATCTGAATGGAGCTTTACAGGGGGGTGATCAGGGAGTCTATATGGGGTGATCACCACAGTCATTGATCATGCCCCTGTAAGGCTTCATTCAGACGTCCGGATGCGTTTTGCGGATCGGATCCATCTATCAGTGCATCCGTAAAAATCATGCGGACGTCTGAATGGAGCTTTACAGGGGGGTAATCAATGACAGGGGTGTAATCAATGACAGGGGGGTGATCAGGGAGTCTATATGGGGTGATCACCACAGTCATTGATCACGCCCCTGTAAGGCTTCATTCAGACGTCCGGATGCGTTTTGCGGATCGGATCCATCTATCAGTGGATCCGTAAAAATCATGCGGACGTCTGAATGGAGCTTTACAGGGGGTTGATCAATGACAGGGGGGTAATCAATGACAGGGGGGTGATCAGGGAGTCTATATGGGGTGATCAGGGGCTAATAAGGGGTTAATAAGTGACGGGGGGGGGGTGTAGTGTAGTGTAGTGGTGCTTGGTGCTACTTTACTGAGCTACCTGTGTCCTCTGGTGGTCGATCCAAACAAAGGGGACCACCAGAGGACCAGGTAGCAGGTATATTAGACGCTGTTATCAAAACAGCGTCTAATATACCTGTTAGGGGTTAAAAAAAACACATCTCCAGCCTGCCAGCGAACGATCGCCGCTGGCAGGCTGGAGATCAACTCTCTTACCTTCCGTTCCTGTGAGCGCGCGCGCCTGTGTGCGCGCGTTCACAGGAAATCCCGGCTCACGCGAGATGACGCCTATTGGCGTTAGTGTGACCTGGGAGCGCCGCAGAAATGACGCCTTTCGGCGTTAGCGTGACGGTAAGTGGTTAATAAGGACTATAACATTTACCACATACTTTTAAGGGCAATTTCAGAAAAGTGCATTGAATCCATGAAATACGCTCCGTGTGAAAGCACCATTTCCCGAACTGAACATTGCTCCTGTGATTGATATATTGATCATATAATGATTTATAACGGTGAATTCCAGTCATGAACTCATGGCATTATGAGAGTACAGTTCAGTACAGCAGAGGTCGGGAAGGGACCCACAGAATTATAAATCGTTATAATGCCGTGAGTTTGTGTCACAGGAGCAGCGTTTAGTCCGGGAAATGCTGCTCTTACATGGAGCGTACATCATGGACTGAATATGTAGATTTAGCAATAGGTCACAGTTGCAAAATAGGAGTAAGACTCCTTTTACTTGTCAGTGGAAGAGCAATGATCGATGCTCTAGCGGCTAGAGCATCGATCATTGCTCTTCCACTGACGAGTAAAAGGAGTCTTACTCCTATTTTGCAACAGGCTAGCTAGAGTCTAGCCTGTCGACTGCCTCTCGCATAGTAATCATCCTACTGTATTGGATATTGTAGGGGGATGAACGATCTTTGGTGCGATCATTTGTCCCCATACAGTATGCATATAACTGGTAGTACATGCATTTAGCCCTGAAATTCTGATGTGTGGTGTCAGACCCTGCCGATCAGCTAGTGGTGGCCTATGCTGAGGATAAGCCATCATTTAGTAATGAGGACCTGTCACCATTCCTGACCTGTCTGTTTTGCTAAATTTAGTCTCCATGAAATTCTTTTCATATAACTCGATGTTCCTCGGTTATTGGAACTGGAAATTTCTTAATGAATCTTCAACTACGTGTAGGGGGAAAGGGGGCAAGACCCTCTAAAGTCTAACATCCAGTAGCAGATTCCAGCATTAACAGGACAACATCGTCATATGAAAAGATGCTCCAGAAAGGTTATTTCATTGGGAATACAAGTAATTACTAAACAAAGACACATGAACAGAGGCTTATAAATGTGTCTCAGTCTCCCAAATTAAAGGCGGTTTTTACATACCGCCAAACCGCATCCCGGTGACAAGTAATAAATCTGCTTCAGGGATATTGATTGGTTTTATAGAGGTCATGGCCCAGGTTAGAATTCGGAGACGTGGTAATGGATGTTTTTTACTCGGGCACGTTGGACCTGTGAGCAGATGCGGCAGGTCTTCCTAGTGCACGTGTACGCTGAGTGACAATCAGATCACAGCGCTCATCTCTTTACAAGATGCAAAGACTGACAAATAGCCGGCGAGTAGCATCCTTGCTCGCAGCGATATTAGAGACGTACAAAAAGCAAATTGTCAGATCTCTTCATTACATTCTGTAAAGCACTGCTGCTCCACATCTGGCTTTATGTTCTTCAAGCCTTAGAGCAAGCTCAGAATCCTGAAAAGTAGGATATGCTTTCTAATAATATAAAACGGGAGCAGGCCGATGACTGCTGAACACCTCCAGGAGTCATTTTCATTTTTAGCCAAGCAAAAAAATATCTCAATAAAAAACTCGGGTTGCCAAACTGATTCTTTTTTTTTTTCTTCTGAAAAACTTTTTCAAAAACCACAGGCACGCAACGTTTTTATGGACAGATTGGAAAACCAAAATGAATCTTGTAGATTCTAGGTAAAATAAATTTACAGAGGAGAATATTAATTGACGATATTATCAGCCTTTACAGTGAACTGTAAAATGATAATTACTGTCAATCTCCACAAGTTACTCTAACTTAACCACTTCCCATCTGGGCCCTTTGCCCCCTTCCTGACCAGGCCAAATTTTGCAAAACTGACATATCTCACTTTATGTGGTAATAACTTTGGAACGCCTTTATTTATCCAAGTCATTCAGAGATTGTTTTCTCGTGCCACATTGTACTTCATGATAGTCATAAATTTGAGTCAAAATATTTCACCTTTATTTATGAAAAAATCCCAAATTTACCCAAAAGTTTGAAAAATTCGCAATTTTCTAAATTTCAATTTCTCTGCTTTTAAAACAGAAAGTGATACCTCATAAAATATTTATTATTTAACATTCCCCATATGTCTTCTTTATGTTGGCATCATTTTGGAAATGTCATTTTATTTTTTTTAGGACGTTTTAAGAAAATTGCCAAAACCCACTTTATAAGGACCAGTTCAGGTCTGAAGTCACTTTGTGGGGCCTACATAGTGGATACCCCCATAAATGACCCCATTGTAGAAACTACACCCCTCAAGGTATTCAAAACCGATTTTACAAACTTTGTTAACTCTTTAGGCGTTCCACAAGAATTAAAGGAAAATGGAGATCAAATTTTTAAATTTCACTTTTTTGGCAGATTTTCCATTTTAATCAATTTTTTTCTTTAACACATCGATGGTTAACAGCCAAACAAAACTCAATGTTTATTACCCAGATTCTGCGGTTTACAGAAACACCCCACATGTGGTCATAAACTGCTGTATGGGCACACGGCAGGGCGCAGAAGAAAAGGAACTCCACATGGTTTTTAGATGCCATGTCCCATTTGAAGCCCCCTGATGCACCCTTACAGTAGAAACTCCCAAGAAGTGACCCCATTTTGGAAACTAGGGGATAAGGTGCCAGTTTTATTAGTACTATTTTTGGGTACATATGATTTTTTGATCATTCATTATAACACTTTATGGGGCAAGGTGACCAAAAAATTGGTTGTTTTAGCACAGTTTCTATTTATTTATTTTTACAGCGTTCACCTGAGGGGTTCAGTCAAGTGACATTTTTATAGAGCAGATTGTTACGGACGTGGCAATACCTAATATGTATACTTTTTCTCATTTATTAAAGTTTTACACAATAATAGCATTTTTGAAACAAAAAAATTATGTTTATATGTGTCCATGTTCTGAGAGCTATAGTTTTTTTATTTTTGGAGAGATTTTCTTATGTAGGGGCTCATTTTTTGCGGGATGAGGTGACGGTTTTATTGGTACTATTTTGTGGGACATAACGCGTTTTTGATCACTTGGTGTTGCACCTTTTGTGATGCAAGGTGACAAAAATTGCTTGTTTTGACACAGTTTTTTTTTTTTTTTTTTTTTACGGTGTTCACCCGAGGGGTTAGGTCATGTGATATTTTTATAGAGCTGGTTTTTACGGACGCGGCAATACCTAATATGTATACTTTTTTTTATTTTTTCTATTTTTAACTTTTTTTTTTCATTCCTTACTTGGGGACTTTTTTTTTTTTTACATGTGAAACTTTTTTTTATTTTTTTATTTTCAACCTTTTATTTTTTTTATTTTACACTTTTCGTCCCCCATAAGGTCATACAAGACCTCTGGGGGACATTTACTTTACTTTTTTTTTCACTGTTGATTTCTCCTGTAACTGGGGCTGACATAGTAGCCCCAGTTACAGAAGAAATGCACCCCTATAGAGGCTGTACAGCAGCAATCCTGCGCTGTACAGCCTCACAGCAGGGCTGATCGAGGTCTCTGAGAGACCTCACACAGCTCCTGCACACTCCGGTCACGGCGGTCACACGACCGCCGGGCCGGAACAGGAAGCGCACAGCGCTTCCTTCTCTGCAGACACAGCGCTCGGTGAGCGCTGTGTCTGCAGCGATCGTGAAGGCAGGGACACCTGGGAACTGTCCCTGCCTTGTCTTAGGGTTGCCCTGCTGTCACTGACAGCGGGCAACCCGATCAGCAGCTGCACGATTAGCGTGCAGCTGCTATTTCTGACCGGACGTCTTAAAACGTGCTGTCAGAAATAGACGTCCACCCATAGGACGTTTATAGTCTATGGGCGGACGTGAGGCGGTTAAAAAAAAAATCGGCAGATTTGCACCAATGAAACTGGCTGACCTGTTACATGTGGGCTTGGCCGCTGAAGGCATCTGTGTTGGTCCCATTTTTATATTTGCCCACATTACTGAGAAAAATTATGTTTTTTAAATATATGCAAATGATCCTCTAGGAGCAACGTGGGTGTGGCCGTTACTCCTAGAGGCTCTGCTCTCTCTACAACTGCCGCACTTTCGTCACACTGATTGACAGTGCCAGGTGTGATGATGTTTTCACTACCGGGCCCTGTCAGAGTGCAGAGGGAGTGGCAGTTGTAGAGAGAGCAGAGCCTCTAGGTGTAATGATAACGCCCCCGTCGCTCCTAGAGGATCATTTGCATATATTTAAAAAACGTAATTTTTCTCAGTAATATGGGCACATATGAACATGGGACCAACACAGATGCCTTCAGCTGCCAAGCGCACATTGAACAGGTCAGCCAGTTTTATGGGTATAGATGCCCAGGAAATTATGGACAGATAGCAACTCTGTTCACAGGTTTATTATCTGCTTACATAGTGGGATTTGTCTAGCCCTGATATAAACCATTATATTATTATTATTATTATAATATTAACATGGTGGCCCTTTATAGCTATTAATTCACAAAAAGTATCACCTATCCACAGGACAGGTGATAAATGTAGAATGACCGGGGGTCCGACTGCTTGGACCCTCAGCAATCCTGAGAACAGAGGGTCCTAAAATCTCCTCTCAGTCAGTCCCATAGACGGGAATGGAGTAGTGGAACGACATGTGTACATACAGAGAGGAGACTTGTGGACCCGTCTTACTGCAGATCCTGTCAGGCCCCGATTTCCAATACTGGGTGTGGGTCTATACACAGGACAGGTGCAGATGCTTCCCTTATGTCTGTGTAGCCTCCACTACTGGTTTTGGCTCACTGATGAAATACGGACGTGTGAATAACCCCCTAGGATCTATACTACACAAGGCCTTGGCCCTGGTTTCTGTTCCCTGCACAGTGGATGATATAGAAAACATTGCAAACGCCGTGAAACCTCTTTGAGATGACCACTCAATATTGCAATGAAAAAATGAGCTTCTAAGGCCTCATGCACACGGCCGTGGTGTGTTTTGCGGTCCGTGTGCCTTCCGCAATTTGCGTTATAGTACGGACAGCCATTGATATAATTGCCTATTCTTGTCCGCAAAACGGACAAGAATAGGACAGGTTATATTTTTTTTTCGCGGGGCCACGGAACGGAGCAACGGATGCAGACAGCACACGGAGTGCTGTCTGCATCTTTTGCATCCCCATTGAATTGAATGGGTCCGCATCCGAGGTGCAAAAACTGCGGCTCGGATGCGGACCACAACAACGGTCGTGTGTACGAGGCCTAAGGGTACTGAAACTGAAAATCTGTCACAGAGGTTTCTTTCAGACATGACTGGCTGGTAGATTCATCTGACGTGAGAAAACATATCCATCTGCTGCACTTAGAACTGCATGAGTTCATCGGCAGTAGAAGAAAGCAGAGTTAGAAAATCCGAATATCAATCATTCCGATGCATGTTCTGATGGCTCAGGCGACGTGCTGCTCGTACAAGACATGCCGCCTTCATGCCGTTCAACAAGCAGATCCCATTTCAGCTGCAATCAATTTCAGCGACCCCAGAAGGGGCAGCCTCATTGGATTGGCTAAAGTGAAATGAGAATGACCGTATCACTCATGTAGCTGTCTGCAGAGCCGCGTCATCGATTAAAATGAAGACAAATTTCCTCACACAGGGGAGAATTATAGGAAAAGCGTATTCTGTGATGTACAGTCTGGGCTGGATCCTAGACGCCAGTGCAGAGTAGATCTATGTTCCTTTAAATACCATATAACTTTAAATCTCCCCGAATGAATGCAATCAAAAGAAAAGAAGATGTTATAAGGTAGAGGTGTGATTAATAGAGGAGTAAGCCGACAGCTTATAATAGCAGAATCACAGGCATAAATCTCTCCGTGATCCTGCAATGTATGGGCAGATGAAGGGCAAGTGAGGTTAACAGCCTGAATTTCAATCTTCCTGAAGTCCCGTTAACAGTTTCTGAGCAGAGACTTCACCCAAGACCAGAAAAAAAGAAAAAGAAATGGAAACATAGCAAGAAAATGTTTAGTTATTTTCGGTCCTTCAACCACACTTAGGCCCCTTTCACACGGGCGAGTATTCCGCGCGGATGCGATGCGAGAGTTGAACGCATTGCACCCGCACTGAATCCGGACCCATTCATTTCTATGGGGCTGTGCACACGAGCGGTGATTTTCACGCATTACTTGTGCGTTGCGTGAAAATCGCAGCATGCTCCTCTTTGTGCGTTTTTCACGTAACGCAGGCCCCATAGAAATGAATAGGGTTGCGTGAAAATCGCAAGCAAGTGCGGATGCGGTGTGATTTTTACGCACGGTTGCTAGGAGACGATCGGGATGGAGACCCGATCATTATTTTTTTTCCCTTATAACATGGTTATAAGGGAAAATAATAGCATTCTGAATACAGAATGCATAATAAAATAGGGCTGGAGGGGTTAAAAAAAAATAAAAAATAATTAAACTCACCTTAGTCCACTTGATCTGCACGATCAAGTGGACTAAGGTGAGTTTAATTATTTTTTATAACCATGTTATAAAGGGAAAAAAAATAATGATCGGGTCTCCATCCCGATCGTCTCCTAGCAACCGTGCGTGAAAATCACACCGCATCCGCACTTGCTTTACCATGGTGATGGATCATGTGATGGACCATGTGATGACCGGAGCGACGTCATCACAGGTCCTTTTCCTGCAATCAGCAAAGAAGGAGACAGAAGAGATGCCGGCTGCGCGATCAAGTGGACTAAGGTGAGTTTAATTTTTATTTTTTTAACCCCTCCAGCGCTATTTTACTATGCATTCTGTATTCAGAATGCTATTATTTTCCCTTATAACCATGTTATAAGGGAAAATAATACAATCTACAGAACACCGATCCCAAGCCCGAACTTCTGTGAAGAAGTTCAGGTTTGGGTACCAAACATGCACGATTTTTCTCACGCGAGTGCAAAACGCATTACAATGTTTTGCACTCGCGCTGAAAAATCGCGCATGTTCCCGCAACGCACCCGCACCTTTTCCCGCAACGCCCGTGTGAAAAAGGCCTTAAAGAGGACCTCTCCCCTCTCCTGACATGCATGTTTTAGTAACTACATGCAGTCATGTAATGGAGCGTCTATTCGTATGGCTCTATGTTGTGCCATTCCTGTTAGAAATGTATGAATGAATTGCTATCAGTCTGCAGTGAGGGTACAGATGGGTGTTACCAGTTGGGGTGTGTCTCTGCACAGTCTGACTCTATCCAATCAGTGCTGCATTGTCCGATGGTGCACAACCCCATAAGTACCCTTACTGCAGACTAATAGCACTTCATTAATAAACTTCTAGCAGGAAAAATAAAGAATTGGAACAGGAATGGCTACTGGGCGCGCTGCTGCCTTCTCACACAGCTGATTGGCGGGGGTCCCCGGTGTCGATCCCCCACCGATCAGATATTGATGACCTATACAGAGGATAGGTCATCAGTTATAAAGTCTCAGAAAACCCCTTTACAGTGATTCTCCAGGAATGATTTAAAATGGCTGCCAGCAACCTGTTCTAGAATACGAGTAGGACTGGTTGCCACCACTTGCAGAGCTGCCTAGGGGAGTTAGGCGGCAGTTGCACATACTTGCATATACTACATATTGGTGAGTTTTCCTGTAAGGCAGCTCAGCCTTGATGGCATATCATAGGTAGGATCACATCATGGTAATGGGTAGCAACAAGTCCTGCTCATATTCTAGGACCGGTTGCTGGCAGCCATTTTAAATCATTCCCTTTTAAGGAGGTTTTCTGGGCTCCAGATATTGATGGCCTATCCTCATGTTGTATTGTAAACCAGTTCATATGGCTGGCCATAACTGAGGGTTCTTACAGCAAGCAAAACAGCAGGGGGTGTGGACAACATGTGGCTTCCACGCTACAAGTTGGGGATCATTGTACCCGTTCTCATAGTGACATAGTAAATGTGTTGATCTGCGTGGGTCCAAATGCTGAGACCCCCACCGATCACTAAAACAAGGAGAAAGAGCACTCTGCGCCTTATAGAGCAAACATGGCAGAGAGGGGTCGGACAGACTATTCATGTACCCTCATGTATCAGGAACTTAGCGATTCATGGATATATTTACTAGTTAAAGATGTCATTTTAGAAAATTGCAGATCAACTTACAAACAAGATTGGCTGAGCGGGCCTTCCTGGCGTGTCGACGCGGGAGAGGAAATGTAAAGCCACAGGAAGCGGAGCAGCGTCAGTGACTGGTGGGGGTAAGTAGGCCTGAGGTTTTTTTTTTTTTTTTAATTTTCCGTGGTAAATCCATTTAATAAAACGACCATGTAAGTTCCCATCACCATTGCAATTAAAGAAATGGAAAAACGGTTAAAAAATTTATTAAAAAATTATATCTCTATCTCCTCACTTGATTATTTTGAGCATCACTTGTGCTCAGTTTGTGGCAGTTCTGTCAGGTTTCACTTGTTTTTGACAGAAGTAAGAGACCTGTCTGTTGTACGTGGTCTCCTGCCAAAAATAACTGAAGCCCGACAGAACTAACAGAGGGAAAGAAGGATCAAGCATGTTGAATTTAAGCAAACCTAATCCCCAGTTCCCCCAAGTACCGTCCTTGTCTGCAGATAATAGGGGTCTGGCAATAGCATGTATCCCTCTTCTCTGCTGGAACAGCCTGCCAGATCCGTGTAATGCAAATCTACCCTTAGGCTAGATGCACACGGGCGCCTAGATTCCAGTATTCTGTTCAGGCATGGGAACAGAATACCGAAATTCCCTTCACTATAATAGGGTCCGTTGGGTGACCAGCATTTGGCCAGACATAATACCGCTGCTTTTGCTCTGGCGATCACTTGTCCCCATACGGCGATTGCTGCATGTAAATGTAATGCTCATTTTCACTGATGATCAGGCAATTACCAGGAACATTCAGTTCGTTCAATTATTACCTGACACATCAGTCTGACCATAATATCAAATTATGTTAACCAGACAACACATCTTTAGGTAATACCTGCACACTGCACTGGACCCCACCTCAGAAGCATGCGGGGTGGCCACTGCATAAAGGAGGGCATTTCCATCTAAATTTGTAGGTGGCGATCAGTTAATAAAAATATTAAATATTAAAAAAAACACTGTTGTAAATTTGATGTTCTAGTCTATTAATCTTTACCTGGTTCCCCCTAATGTAGCAAATCTGCTTCCTTGATTGCTACGCCGGCCAAATTTCACCTTTACCATTGTTAAACATTAATGCTTTCTGTGGCTCTGCACAGAGCGGACGACCCCTGGAGGCAGGCACTACATTACAGCACATACAAGGAGTCACAATTCTCAGGTCCCCTTTGCTCAGGGGGTAGGGATTAATTAGCTGACTACAGTGTGACACTTTGAGCCTTTTGCACAATATTCTAATTTTTACAGTTTTACCTGTATTACCCAAGAACGAGGAGTTCCACTATCTATAGCCAGTTATTTTTGCAGCGGGAATCTGTCCTAAGAGCAGCATAAACTAGTGACAGATACCTTCAGCAAACCTCGGGGGTCCCTTTGCCCCAAGCTGTTCAGTTCCAGCACATGCCGGTGAGTCCTGATATTCATGAGCTCCTGGCCCTCCCTGCTGCCGATCGAGGCAGGTGGACGGGAGGGCAGGGAGCTCATGAATATCAGGACTCTTCAGCATGTGATGGAGCTGTTAGGACTTAGAAATGAAGCTGGCCATATACATTCAATAGCTGTCGCTGGAACAATCATTTGGCCATAAGTATGCTTAAAGGGAAAGTACATAAATATTAAATAAAATATCTACCGTTTATGTGAGGGAAATCCATTATTGCATATTACCTTAAAAAGGTTTTCTGAGATTGTTATACTGATCACCTATCCAGAGGATCGGTTATCAGCATCTGATCAGTGGGGGTCCAACACCCAGGACCCTTGCTAATCAGCTGTTTGAGAACGCATTGATGGTGGCAGTGCTTGGTTTGGTAGCTCAGCCCCATTCACTTCACTGGGACTGAGCTGAGCCTAGGCCATGTGACCGATGAATGGGACGTCACATGGCCTAGGGAAAGCTGCGAGAATGCTGCGGTGCCGGCTACTTCTTAAACAGCGGATCGGCGGGGGTCCCAAGTGTTGGAACCCTGCCGATTAGATACTGATGACCTATTCAGAGTAGCTTTCACTCTGGCCAGTAAGCCTCTCCCCAAGAAAAAGACAGAAACAGTTTGGTCTATTGTATCGCTGGGAACTCCCTGGCATGGTAGAGCTGATGGGTCCTAGCAAACCCATATCAGCGTTGCCAATGACTGTTAACAGGACAGGGGGGTGTTTTATCTCCTATAACTGGGGCCCCTATGGATGCCCCAGTTGAATGGACATATTTGGGCAGATTTATGAAATTGTTTAACAAAAAAAAGCAACAATTACAGAGCAACTTTCATTTTAAGGGCAGAATATGAAAAGAAACCTGCTTCATGATTGGTTGCTATAGGCAGTTTCATAAATCCCCATAATGTCAAAAAATAAAAATAAGTCACAAAAACATGAAACAGAATACAAATAAAGAAAATAAAAACACCACCCATGCCAACACAAAGGCCTCTTTCACACGGGTGTAATGTTTTTAGCCCGGATAAGATGCGGGTGCGTTGCGGAAACATGCGCGATTTTTCAGCGCGAGTGCAAAACATTTTAATGCGTTTTGCACACGCATGAGAAAAATCGGCATGTTTGGTACCCAAACCCGAACTTCTTCACAGAAGTTCGGGTTTGGGTTAGGTGTTGTGTAGATTGTATTATTTTCCCTTATAACATGGTTATAAGGGAACATAATAGCATTCTGAATACAGAATGCTAAGTAAAATAGGGCTGGAGGGGTTAAAAAAATAAAATAAAATAAATTAACTCGCCTTAATCGACTTGTTCGCGCAGCCCGGCTTCTCTTCTGTCTTCATCTGTGAGGAAAAGGACCTGTGGTGACGTCACTGCTCTCATCACATGGTCCATCACATGATCCAGCACCATGGTGAGTTAAATTATTATTATTATTTTTTTAACCCCTTCACTCCTATTGTACTATGCATTCTGTATTAAGAATGCTATTATTTTCCCTTATAACCATGTTATAAGGGAAAATAATAATGATCGGGTCCCCATCTCGATCGTCTCCTAGCAACCATGCATGAAAATCGCACCGCATCCGCATTTGCTTGCGATTTTCACGCAGCCCTGTTCACTTCTATGGGGCCTGCGCTGCGTGAAAAACGCACAAAATAGAGCTTGCTGCGATTTTCACACAACGCAAAAGTGATGCGTGAAAATCACTGCTCATGTGCACAGCCCCATAGAAATGAATGGGTCCGGATTCAGTGCGGGTGCAATGCGTTTACCTCACGCATTGCACCCGCGCGGAAAACTCACCCGTGTGAAAGGGGCCAAACAGTTGACATAACCTGAGACAAAACAACAGAACAAACCGGGAGCCCATGTAATATGTTATTTTAAGGAAAACTAAGCTATACTGTCCCGCCTAGGAGCCAAGAACCCCAATGATCCTGACCTCAGCCCAAATGAGAAAAAAAAAAAAAAACACTTCTCACCTGCCCGCAGTGCTGCAATTCCCACACTGCTGCCCTGTTCCGGTTCCCAATGATGCCTCAGTCTTCACATTTCCTAGAACAGCTCATCGCTAGCCAATCACAACCAGTGATAAGTCAATCTAGCACATGTGACCACTGAAGCCAGTGACTGGCCACAGGGGTCAGGGGACCACGCCACTTCCAGTCGGTCAAGGGCTGTAAGAGGCCTGGAATAAAGCAGTTTTCCACTGTAACTGGCATCGTAAAAGCAGATTTTTTTTTTTATTGGGCACAGGGTCTGACCATTGGGGTTTTCAGCTTCTAAGCCGGACAACCCTCTGACAAGCTCTCCTGCTCATCATTGGATACGCACTTTAAAAATGTGTACTTGATTTTGGCCACATTATGTTGCTTGAAGAATTCGTTAAATGTTTGCTAAAATTGTATATATGGGAAAAATGCAGATTATGGTGTGGAAAATCCTTCATAGAAGGAACAACCCTTGGGGTTGCTTTGGTTTTATTGGCAAGTATAAGGATTTCCGCAAGCCTCAATGACTTATATGACTGTATGATTAGACAATTTACAGAACTTTAAAAGGAGTTAAAACTGTAAAATACGGCTTTCCACAGATCTGATGAACAGAAATTCAAATACCACCTACAGGAGCCTCCCGCGGTACCATTTATTTCATCCTGAGTGACAGAATAGCAGGAGTGGGTGCTGAGGACTGTCAAGAGAGGAGTGTTACATGAGTACATTTGTAAGATACTTATAAGGGGTTAAAAGGGAAGTGCTTTCTTACAGATCTGTCACCACAGAATGCAATGCAAAGCAGCGGGCACCATGTTATAGAGCAGGACGAGCTGAGCAGACTGATACATAGCTTTGTGGGAAAAGATTCTGTAAAACTTGTATTTTATACATTTAAATCTCTGCTGTTTCTTATTTATTGTTAATGGGGGGGGGGGGCTTCGGGGGTGTTATTAGTGACTGATTGTTATATGGGTAGAAGAGAGGCAAAGGACAAAACAACTGGAGCGGGGGCCCGTGTTAGTGGGAAGATGGCATGTATTCAGTAGCAGGATACTTTAGTTGGCAACGCATTTAAACCCCAGAATGGTGACTTCATCAGGCCATATACACAGCACCATGCAAATTTCCATTTAAAGGAACAAAAGGCAGAGACGTAAGCCTGTATTACACAGCCCGATGTGGGAGACGATTGTCGGGAGGGAAGCGTTTCCTCCCAGCCGTCGCCTGCTCGCCAATGGAGGAGGCCATTGCTATTACATGCAGCGATCTCCGCCACAGCATGGGGAGGAACAATAGCTATGCCATCGCTCGTCTCCATGCTATATAGTGGTTTGCTGGTGGCAGATCGTTATTAGACACCACAATCTGCTGCCTGCAAACGATCATTTTTTTAACATGTCAAAAGATTTGGATTGCCCAATGATCGAGCATTTGCTTGTTCATGAGGCAATCGGTGGCAGTATTACACTGCAAGATGACCGCTAATGAGCGTTTGGTAGTAATTATCTGCCGAAAAATTGGGCAGTATAATGCATGCTTTCTGACCAATCATTGGTCAGATGGCCATTTATAAAAGAATACATATATGGGCTAAACCCACACTCTGATATGATAAAATCTGAGACTGTCAGCAATTAAAATATTAACAAACCACATCTGTGCCCGCCTACCAGCGCCAAGGTTGTCTCAGTCAGGCAGGTCTTACTCTAAACCTATCTATGCCATATGGGCATCTACATTCAGGAGAGCAGACCCTGCACATATAGTGTGTTGCTCCTAGTTACCTCTATGTGCATCAGCAACCAATGAGAGGAGGAGCACGCACACCTATATGTACCACCTTAACCTAGGTCGCCTGTGGGATAGGCGTGGCAAAAGTGCACAAGAATGCTACGCCCCGAATAATAGGAGCGCATTCACACTTGAAGAGGTCACATAAATCACAGAGTGATTTTTGACCAGATGGCCATTTACACACACAGATCTTTTGTTATACACACACCAACTAAATATGTCTCACTTCAGCAAATGGCATTTATCATGTAGAGAAAGTTAATACAAGGCACTCACTAATGTATTGTCATTATCCATATTGCTTCCTTTGCTGGCTGGATTCATTTTTCCATCACATTATACACTGCTCATTTCCATGGTTACGACCACCCTGTAATCCAGCAGGGTGGACGTGCTTACACACTCTAGTAAAAGGCGTTTTTTTTTATATATAGTGTGCAAGCACAGCCACTGAATTGCAGGGTGATCGTAACCATGGAAACGAGTAACAGTGCCGTACATGGACGATGCTGGGCTTTCCTCTGACTGGATATGCGTTTGGCACTGAAAATACGGCTCCTGCACATAGTCTGAATAACTGTTTCCCGGACAAGTTTTTCCGCTACATGCTGTGCTTTTCAAAGGGAAAATCTGCCACAAGGCAGTGTGAAAAAGCGATGGGTATCCATCACATACCCACCACATCTGAACGTGGCATAACAGGGATACTGGGCCGGAGCCAGATCTGCCAGGTGAAATAACGACCGCGTGCGACTCTTCAGCAATGCAGTTGTGTGGGTCAGGAAAATAAATCACCACAGACCACAAAATCATATGGAAGTTTTGTACACGGTCTTAATAAAATGTTTTTCTTTACTATACCTATGCATGTATCATCCATTTAAGGCCTCATGTACACGACCCTTTCGTTTTTTGCGGTTCGCAGATCCGCAAAAAACGCAAGCCGCCCGTGTGCCTTCCGCAATTTGCGGAACGGAACGGGTGGCCGTCAATATAAATGCCTATTCTTGTCCGCAGAGCGCGGACAAGAATAGGACATGTTATATTTTTTTAGCGGGGCCGTGGAACGGAGCAACGGATGCGGACAGCACACGGAGTGCTGTCCGCATCTTTTGCAGCCCCATTGAAGTGAATGGGTCCGCATCCGAGCCGCCAAAACGGCGGCTCGGATGCGGACCCAAACAACGACCATGTGCATGAGGCCTAAAGGAAATGTGTCACCAAAATGTTATCTGCCAGGTAAAACCAGATATAACCCACATCCCATCTTTCTAATCTGTTATTTTCTGATTACAGATTTATTCATTCTATTTTCTGAATGTGATCATGTGGGCGACCATCTTGCCGAGCTGTTCTTAGAAAAAAAAATCTTTACAGCTGCCACATGGTCCATAGACTCAATGGTCTGGAGCTGACCCTGTTGACTTCTATGAGAGAGTTTTCTAGGCATGCTCTGTGATCTGTGCAGAGGTCATTGTACAAGGAAAGAGTAGATAAGCTTTGACAATCACCTATTGTGAATGGAGGATCCTGTCTTATCTATACACAGAGGTGATATCATTACAGGCACGATTTGAATGACAGATAAGCAGGTAACTAGTAGAGTGATCTGTACAGACCAAGAAGTGGTGCCTACTAGGGATCGACCGATTATCGGTTTGGCCGATATTATCGGCCGATATTGAGGATTTTGAACGTTATCGGTATCGGCATCTATTTTGCCGATATACCGATAACGTATGGGGAACACAGAACGCGCTGCTCTCAGCGCGTTCTGTGTTCCCTCCGCAGCACAGGGGAGAAGGAAGCAGTGTGTCCTCCCCCTGTGCTGCTGCTGCTGCCGCCAATGACAGAAGAGAAGACAAGAGGAGGGGAGGGGCTGTGGCCGCTGCGCCACCAATGAAGATAAGCCTTTCATTCATTCATATACAGGAGGCGGGAGCTGGCTGCAAAATCACATAGCCGGCTCCCGGCCTCTATGAGCGATAGCTGCGATCCGCGGTAGTTAACTCCTCAGGTGCCGCGGATCGCAGCTACCGCTCATAGAGGTCGGGAGCCGGCTATGTGATTCTGCAGCCAGCTCCCGCCTCCTGTATATGAATGATTGAGAGACTTATCTTCATTGGTGGCGCAGTGCGCCCCCACCCCAATCCCGGCCAATAGTAAAAACATTGGTGGCGCAGTGCGCCCCCCCTTTCCCACCCAGTATTACTCATTGGTGGCAGTGGCCACAGGATCCCCTCTCCCCTGCTCCTCCGATCGGAGCCCCAGCTGTGTAAGCCTGGGGCTCCGATCGGTTACCATGGCAGCCAGGACGCTATTGAAGCCCTGGCTGCCATGGTAAGCTCCATGCTGCTGTGTGCACAAAGCACAGAGCAGCAGGGACAGTGTGAGATCCTATTCACCCTGATAGAGATCTATCAGGGGGAATAGGACAAGGGTTCTAGTCCCTAAGGGGGCTAAAAGTTAGTAAAAAAAAAAAAACACAAAAATATTAAGTATAAATGAAAAAGACTTATAAAAAAAAAATACACATTAACAATAAACAAAAAAATACACATTAACAATAAACATATTAATTTTCAGCAGATTTGTGTAGGAATTTTTTTTTCTTCTCAAAAATGAAAATTCCCAGAATATCGGTATAAATTATCGGCTATCGGCCTGAAAGTTCACAAATTATCGGTATCGGCCCTAAAAAATCAATATCGGTCGATCCCTAGTGCCTACTGTTAAAGGGGTTGTCTCACTTCAGTAAGTGGCATTTATCATGTAGAGAAAGTTAATAGAAGGCACTTACTAATGTATTGTGATTGTCCATATTGCCTCCTTTGCTGGCTGGATTCATTTTTCCATTGCATTATACACAAAGGTTATGACTAGGGATGAACGAATCGACTTCAGATGAAACATCCGAAGTCGATTTGCATAAAACTTTGTTCTAATACTGTACGGAGCAGGAGCTCCGTACAGTATTAGAATGTATTGGCTCCGATGAGCCGAAGTTATAGCTTTGCAAAGTCTTTGCACAATAACGTCATAAATTAATTTGTACTGTAAAAAAACATTTCCCGAACTCAGGTACAAGTGGTACCACCTGGGACCAATCCAGAGTTCGGTAAATGTTTTTTTTTTGCAGTACAAATTAATTTATGAAGTTATTACCCGAAGTCTCTCGAGACTAGGGATCAACCGATATTGATTTTTTAGAGTCGATACCGATAATTTGTGAATTTTCAGGCCGATAGCCGATAATTTATACCGATATTCTGGGAATTTTCATTTTTGAGAAAAAAAAAAATTCCTACACAAATCTGCAGAAAATGTATATGTTTATTGTTAACGTGTATTTTTTATTTTTTTTGTAAATCTTTTTCATTTATACTTAATATTTTTGTGTTTTTGTTTTGTTTTGTTTTACTAACTTTTAGCCCCCTTGGGGACTAGAACCCTTGTCCTATTCACCCTGATAGATCTCTATCAGGGTGAATAGGATCTCACACTGTCCCTGCTGCTCTGTGCTTTGTGCACACAGCAGCATGGAGCTGAACATGGCAGCCAGGGCTTCAATAGCGTCCTGGCTGCCATGGTAACCGATCGGAGCCCCAGCATTACACAGCTGGGGCTCCGATCGGAGGAGCAGGGGAGAGGGGATCCTGTGGCCACTGCCACCAAAGAGTAAAACTGGGGGGGGGGGGGCGGCGCACCAATGTTTTTACTATTGGGATGGGGGTGGGGGGCGCACTGCACCACCAATGATTAATACTGGGGGGCTTGGGGGCGCACTGCGCCACCAATGAAGATAAGTCTCTCATTCATATACAGGAGGCGGGAGCTGGCTGCAGAATCACATAGCCGGCTCCCGACCTCTATGAGCGGTAGCTGCGATCTGCGGCACCTAAGGGGTTAACTATCGCGGATCGCAGCTACCACTCATAGGAGGTCGGGAGTCGGCTATGTGATTCTGCATCCAGCTCCCGCCTCCTGTATATGAATGAATGAAAGGCTTATCTTGTCTTCTCTCCTGTCATTGGCGGCAGCAGCAGCACAGGGGGAGGGAGACACTGCTTCCTTATCCCCTGTGCTGCTGAGGGAACACAGAGAGCGCTGAGAGCAGTGCGTTCTGTGTTCCCAATACGTTATCGGTATATCGGCAAAATAGATGCCGATACCGATAACGTTCAAAATCCTGAATATCGGCCGATAATATCGGTAAAACCGATAATTGGTCGATCCCTACTCGAGACTTCGCAAAGCAATGACTTCGGCTCATCAGAGCCAATACATTCTAAGGGTCCATTCACACGTCCGCAATTCTGTTCCGCATTTTGCGGAACGGAATTGCATGCAGACCCATTGATTTCTATGGGGCCGCACGATGTGCTGCCCGGATCCGTAAATGCGGATCTGCACTTCCGGGTCCACATTTCCCTTCCCGAAAAAAATAGAACATGTCCTATTCTTGTCCGCAATTGCGGACAAGATTAGGCATCTTCTATTAAGTGCCGGCGATGTGCGGTCCGCAAAATGCTGAACACACATTGCCGGTGTCCGTGTTTTGCGGATCCGCAAACCACACACACGCGGATGTGTGAACAGACCCTAATACTGTACGGAGTTCATGCTCTGTACAGTATTAGAACAAAGTTTTATGCAAATCGACTTTGGATGTTTCATCCGAAGTCGATTCGCTCATCGCTAGTTATGACCACTGCTGCAGCACAGATACGAGGCGTCTGGAACTGGAGCTGCTGCTCATGCGTGCCTATACATGCTCCCAGGGTACCAGCCGGAGAGGCCGACACTTTTTCCTATAGTGTGCAAACACGACCACCACTGCTGGATTGTAGGGTGGTCGTAACCATGGAAATGAGCAGTACCTTGTATTAACTTCCTTTAAATGATAAATGCCATTTGCTGAAGTGAGACAACCCCTTTAAGCTTAGTGGCCAGTGAGAAAACTGCAGGATTTTATGGATAGTAACATGGAAAATTAAAAACAGGATCAAAAAGTCTTTAAAAATATGTTAAACATAAAAATGTGATTTAAACAATAGGTCTTTTTCTGATGACACCTTCCCGTTAAAGACCCTGGGGTACGTCAAGATCCAACGTAGAACGCGAGATCCGTTTTCTACTTGCAGACGAGCAGTTTTTTCCTGCAGCTTACAGCACTGAATGCTGGGGGCAGGAAATGATGTGGACGTGATTGATGCGTGTTTGCCTTACACGTGTACCACACCGATCCTGAAGTTTGGCCACGTTTATTGGCTTAACTACTTCCTCACCAGAGAACGAAGGAACGCAACACTTTCTAAGCTACCAGTCCCATGCGCATTGTATATATCACCAAGCTATAACGCACACATCCATGCATCTAGTAGTTTGCTCTGCATTTTAAAGCCTCTTTTTTCTACTGAAAATGCAGAAAATATCCCATTTACACATCACAGTGCAGGATATTCCTGAATGATTATCTTCATCACTTTAAGCCGGCACACCCGGATGAAAAGAACACACGGCAGGTCCTAGAAATACCAGCAGACAGCAGAAAATTGTTGCTGAAATTGCCCAAAATGTTATTCGAGCATCCAAACAACATCACAAGAGCGGTTGACTAGCTCCATTCAGTGCTGAATCAGCAGAGTTAGGAGCGTTTGTGTTAACTGTTAATGTGGAGCTTCCCAGAATACCTGCACCCTGTACCAGGGCAGCATAGGAATATTAAGCCTGCTGCTTGGGATAGCTATGAATATTATTGTGATCGACAATGTACACAAATACACCCTTATTAAATTGGGATGCCATTCTTGGTTTCCTTCCTTCATCAGAAGGAGGTTCTGCAGCAGACGAGGCATGTATTATAATGTGCTGTCAAAGCTAGTTTTGGGTGGAGTCGGGAGGAATGTACTGACTCCAGCTGTCAAAAGTATTAGGTTACTAATACTGTTTAACTTACATATAATTATGTCATTAATGCTGTGTCATTTACAATGCTGTATAATTTAAGGGATTTAGAAAAGATTAGAAAAGTTAATCATAAAAATATTTTGAGTTCCATCAATCAAAAGGGTGTATTAGACTGTCCCATACTTGGCCAGTTCATCGTTAACGACCGCTTGCAGGAGCTGTCATCTGGCAGTGTAATACTGCCGCTGATTGCACTCGTTCATCGTGCAACTGTGATCCTGCGTATACTATATAATCAGTGCTCTGCAGGCTGATGTAGTGGTGGTGATCATCAGTTCTCACCTCCCGTGTTTCCCCATGCTTATACTATAATCAGTGCTCTGCAGGCTGATGTAGTGGCGATCATCAGTTCTCATCTCCCGTGTTTCCCCATGCTTATACTATAATCAGTGCTCTGCAGGCTGATGTAGTGGCGATCATCAGTTCTCACCTCCCGTGTTTCCCCATGCTTATACTATAATCAGTGCTCTGCAGGCTGATGTAGTGGCGATCATCAGTTCTCACCTCCCGTGTTTCCCCATGCTTATACTATAATCAGTGCTCTGCAGGCTGATGTAGTGGTGATCATCAGTTCTCATCTCTCCTGTGTTCTGTCCTGTCTTTATACAAGAACTAGCAGAAGGACCTGGCTTCGCTCGGGTATATTTCATCTAATGTTTCTGTGTGTCGTTAAAAGATAATCGACAGTATCCCCCATAACAGTGACCTCTACAGCACCCCGCCCCCTTAACACTGACCCCCGGCACTTTAAAATGGGACTTCCACAGCAGCCCATCCCCTTAACTTTGACCTTCAGAGAAGCCCGCCCCTTTAACAGTGAGTTTCACAGCACCCCACTCCCTTGACAGTGACCTCCACAGTCCCCCCGCTACCTTAATAGTGACCTCCACAGCGCCCTGCCCCTTTAATACTAGGGCTGCACTACAACATGTATCGCGTGATATTTTGTCGAGAGAGAGATAGAGATCCGCAATACACCTGGCCGGCACCTCCATAGAACGGCCTATTCTTGTCCACAATTTTTTTCCCTGCACATTTATTGCAGAAATTTCTGTTACTGAAAATCACTTCCACACATGTGAATGGAGCATCCAGTCTCCATGTGACTATACCCATACCTGGGGGTAACAACTAGGATAACAACTGCCCAAAAATTAAAGGGTCCATCTTTGTGTACTTTCACATTACATGCACTATACCTGCCTGTGACATCGTTTTCTTATGTAATATCAAAGTACACAAGACCTTTTTGTGTATCTTAACTATATATCACAGTGCAAAACCCAGCGGCTGTGACATCAGCACGCAAAACCCAGCGGCTGTGACATCAGCACGCAAAACCCAGCGGCTGTGACATCAGCACGCAAAACCCAGAGGCTGTGACATCAGTATGCAGTCCAACACTATTGGGACACTACTATGCCATACTCCATTACTGTGACATCACTGTGCAATATCCGACTATTATGACATCACTGTAATATCCCAGTATCGTGACTTCAGTGTGTACATGATTTACTGGGTTAATGATCCCTTTACTGTGACATTACTAACCACCACTGAATGCATTATCCTGTGCACTAGGGAGACTGAAATAATCATCAGCTTTCCATGAACATGACCTTACTGCTGGTGGTCATGGTGGAGTCGGCCTTATTCCAAGTTTTGCTATGGGTCCTATGGTTACTTGTTTCACACTCGCACCTTCATGAGGGTCTGTAGCAGCTGGATAATGTAGTGCATGATAGATACCCTAGCTGCTACAGAACCTACTTCAGAGAGGGGGCTAAATGCCAGTCAACCAGAGACGGGCGTTGGGTTTGTCTTTTTGTCACAGAGGGGTTCTCCAGCAGATTCTGTAAGATGCTATAGGATATATAACATGTTGTAAGTTGCGTGATATAAGGTAAGCTGCCCCAGCTGCAGCAGAACCTCTTAAAAATAAGCCCAACATCCTTATTGTTTTCAGCCAGCAGAATCTTTACGGGCCGTTGCCTCCTGATGGGTACAATAATGTTATCAGGGTGGCCGGCACTAGGTTGAATTGCCTACAGTATCAATTAATTTCCGTCTCTGCTGTCACTTTAGGGAGAAGAATAGGTTGCGCGTACATTTTTACCCTACATACATTTTTAAACCTGCGTTGTCTTCTGAGAGTACAGCATAGCCTTTGTCAAGGAGTAATGGTCTGTTTAATTAAACAAGCAAGGGTGAAGACGAGAAGGCAGAGTACTGTCTGCATACTTATAAAGCTTACATTAGAGCTGGCCTTTACTGCTAGATGTCAGGATCAGAGAGAAGCTTTCATTCAGTGGTGGAGACGCTGTGGGGCCTGTGTCCACCCAGATCCTATCAGTAGAAGCCTGGCTGAGTAAACCAC
This sequence comes from Bufo bufo, assembly GCF_905171765.1. Lineage (NCBI taxonomy): Eukaryota > Metazoa > Chordata > Amphibia > Anura > Bufonidae > Bufo > Bufo bufo. Next base: position 687,450,443 of record NC_053390.1, on the reverse strand, counting down.
CTGGTGGACAAACCCATTCTTTAATGATCGTCAAACCTGTCTTACAAGACGTCCCCGAGCTTAGAGAACTTAAACTGGATTACGCAGATGATCGCCTTTAAACTGAAAAAAATACGTCTTTGCATAATTGCAGATTTTGGGATGGTCGCCTTCCGGACAAATCCTTTTTAAATGCGTAGTTGTACCTAGAGGTCATCTATAGACTAAACCAGGACACAAGCTTTTTGCTATGCATAGAACAACCAGCTCTCAAGGGGGTTCTCAGCAATGGAAACCGCAATTATAGAATCTGGGAAAATACCAAGGTCCAGATAAATTATTACTCACCCCAGAAGTCAGGTTGCCAACATGTTGAGGAAGGTACTGCAGATGTCTATGGGAGACCATATCACCTTACTAGTCTAAAAAAACACACTAGTGGTAGCTCCTCAGATAGGGCACAGTCACACAACATGAGGTTTTCCGACTCTTTTCGTGGTGTGGCCCGCTCCTGTTTTTCGTAACAAATATATGGACTAAAGTCAGCCATGTACCTAAAGTGGTTGCACAAGAGAAGCAGCAAAATCCCCTCGTCAATGCCCCGTAGATCTTCTGCTGGTCTCCTATCGGTCCTTGTATAGAGATGATGTGCCATACAGACACGTGATCATTACAGCCAACCACATACTTCCTGGCACCACGTCGGCTGTATCGGTCAACCGCCAGCACTGTCCGATTGTAGACCAAACGGAAGAGAACTACCGGAGAACCTGTGCTGGATGTTCAGGGGATTGAAGAAAGGCGCGTGGAACAGGTTTTTGGAACATTTGCAGCACATTTTCCCCATCTCTCAGACAACCCATAACGTGGCCAGTCATCCGTATAGTGGATGGTTGACTTATGATCTATATGCCATAATAAACTGGCAGATTGGGGACTTAGTTCAAAACGAAAAACTATAAAAATAACGGAACGTGCTTGCGCAAATTGGTAAATCATCAACCGCAACTGACAAAGGCATACATGTTTAGTTCCAGCCGGCAAAGGCGGAAAAACATCCGACATAGCAAATCCCTTTTCCTGCAGACAGCTGCTCCAGCAGAATTTAGCGAGGATAATTGGCTGAAATGGTCAGAATCTGCCATTTCGGCAAACTTTCATCTTGTAAGTAACGGCCGCCTAATACAGACTGGAAATAGGTAAATGGATCTTAGACACAGAGACTCTATGACTACAGGAAACTTTACAGGCCGGCTCACACGTGGCAGATATGAAGTGGACTGTGGAGAAGACTGCCTAAAGCAGGCATGCTCAACCTGCGGCCCTCCAGCTGTTGCAAAACTACAACTCCCATCATTCCCAGACAGCCAACAGCAGGGCATGGTGGGAGTTGTAGTTTTACAACAGCTGGAGGGACGCAGGTAGAGCATCCGTGGCCTAAAGCCTCATAAGGGAAAGATCTGCACCTGTTCTGTGTTCAGAGCCGCACCCGGTTTTGGCTCACAATCACTGACCAAACACTGACGTGTGAATGAGGCATTGTGCTCGTAGGCGAGTCAAACAACCCACAGCAGACATCATGTCTTGCAGGCCGGGCCCATGATGGCCAGTCATTGTTCACGCAATGGAATTTTATGGTCATCCAGACCTTCCCCGGCTATAACGGCTAAACAGCTGTCCGTGAAAAGGAAACCGTCTTCACATATTTCCCATTACCACCAGTCTGCCGCCACCCACAATGCCTAAGGCCTCATGCACACGAATGTATTTTCTTTCCATGTCCGCTCCGTTTTTTTTGCGGACCGTATACGGAACCATTCATATCAATGGGTCTGCAAAAAAAAACGGAAACTACTCCATGTGCATTCCGTTTCCATATGTCCGTATTTCCGTTCCGTAAAATAATAGAACATGTCCTATTATTGTCCGCATTACAGACAAGGACTGTTCTATTAGAGGCCATCTGTTCCTTTCTTTAAAATACGGAATGCACGCGGACGTCATCCGTATTTTTGGCGGATGCGTTTTTTTGCGGACCGCAAAATACATACCCTCGTGTGCATGAGGCCTAAGGCTCTATTCAGACTGTGTCCTTATCATATACACCAGGAAAGCTCCCGACGGATCTATGAAATGGGCCCATAAAACATGTCACGGAATGGCATCCGTCCCCCTTAGGCAGCCATGTTAAAAAAAACAACAACCCGGTATAGTTTTTTTAGCAGATGCCTCTGTATGGAATAGCACAGTCTGCTGCACTATTCCACGCTGCCTAAAAAAAACGGATAGCCTGTTGGATGCCGCCAACAGTCATTTGGTGCCCATCAGTGGAATCAGTCCACTTAATGGGTGCGTCAAGAGCACATACTAAACATGCAATGCAAATACAGTTCTGAGATGTGCCGCCCTAGGGTGTGAGCAGGGGTGCACTGCCAATAAGGTGAGGTGGTGGCCCTACTTGGTGCCACCTGAGGCAAAGTGGGGTCAGCGGAGGAGCCATTTGGAATAAGCGCTTCCATTGTGGACGTGCTCATCTCTGCATATACCTCCTGCACCTTTAACAGTAGGGCTGTAGGGAAGGGGTTAAGTTGAGAATTTGGCATTTGGGGGGCGCCATTTCAGTTTTCGCCTCAGGCAGCAGAAGGCTAGGTGACCCCTGGGTGTGAGGGGACAATCACTTGGATGCTTCACCCCGGACCCCCGCACAGGTGGCTGTAATTAAATACAGGTGAGCGGGGAGGGGGCAGGATCACGATATAGGGGTATATAGGGGGGTGTCATGTAACGACTGTCTATTCCATGGGTCTAGGTGGCTCAGACACCGCCTCACAGTCCTTGATAAGGCGAAGCAGTGACACATACAAACACACAATCGCCTTGGGAGCAGTGCCTGTCCCTTTAAGACAGTAAGTATGGCATGGACACGCAATACATGCCATAAAACTGAGAGGAACTTGAGCAACTTGGCACAATTCCCGACCAGTCTACCAGCCACTCGGGGCACCACTAATGTTATGGCGGATGAATACACAGCCGGTTACAGTGCAGCCCGGAGGTCTGTGGGCGGAGCGATATCCCACCGGAATATCGTGTGATAAGCGTGACACATAGCGGTGTGCTATGAGGAAGAGGAGGGCATGAGCCCCGTCTTCCCCCCGGGAGGTGTGAGGGTTTGTCCATTGGGGGGCACCAACTACCCACAACCCCACGGGGCAAGCAACTCGGGGCGCCTCCCCCCGGACACAGAGCACGGACCCGCCGTCCCCGCGTACGGTGCTGCGCAATCCGCCGCTCTGCTCGCGGCATGAAACCCAATTAAGGCGATTAGTGAAATTAATTCACCTACCTTCTCCGACAGAGGGGCCCGGCCTGACGGTGTGCAGCAGGCCCCTCCGGTAACGGAGGAACATGTACAGGCGACCGAGGCAATGTATACATAAGCCGGTACTCACCCGGGCCAGCTGCGAGCGCGGGGGCTCTGTCCGACCGGAGGAGAGCGAGGACCAGAGGATGAGCAGAGCCAGGAAAGTGGCCAGCACCAGCAGGCTGCGCAGGAGGAAGCCGGGCTTCAGCCTCATGTCTGCTGCTGGCGGAGGGGAGCAGTCACGGTGTGGTCACAGGCTGGGGACTAGAGAGTGTGTGCGGCTGCTAGACCCTAGGCTGGGGTGAGGGCTCCTGCATCCTCCGCCAGCCTCCACACTCCTCACACACACAGGTGTGAGCCTCCTCACAGCAGCCTCTATTCTCCTCCTCCCGTGCACTGTCCCGCTGCTGCCCCCTGCTTCACCCCGCCTCTGCCAGACTGCAAACTTTTCTGCCGTCCTTCTGAGGTGTCACTGGGACCTCGCTGCCGTGCACAGGACCCCTGCGGGGCATTAGGTGCCCCATGGTGGGGTAATGTGGCTGGGAAGGACGTAATAATCCATACACATTAGATTAGCGCCCGGTTCAGTATATCGGCACAGCAGACAGTGGGGGACTTATCACAACTGGTGTAAAGTAGAACTGGCATAGTTGCCCATAGCAACCAATCAGATTGATTCTTTCATTTTCCAAAGGAGCTGTGAAGAATGAAAGCTGGCATCTCATAGGTTGCTATGGGCAACTAAGCCAGTCCTGCTTTAGGGTCCATTCACACTTCCGTGGTGTATTGCGGATCCGCAATACACCCGGCCGGCACCCCTCATAGAATTGCCTATTCTTGTCCACAATTGCGGACATGTTCTATTTTTTTTGCGGGGCCGCGGACCAGAAGTTCGGGACTGCGCTCCGGAAATGTGGATGCGGAGGGCACGTAGTGTGCTCTCTGCATCCATTCCTGCCCCATTGAGAATGAATGGGTCCGCACCCGTTCCCAATATTGCAGAACAGATGCACACGTGTGAATGGACCCTTACACCAGTTTTGTTAAGTCTCCCCCGTCTGTCCTCTGAAGGTAAATGGCTACAGCTATATCTAGTGGTGACAGTCGCCCCTCTGCCCTCTTGCTTCAATCATATCTACGTTTGGCCACTTTTTAGGTAGCATTTAAATCACCGTTTTCCTAAAATCACACGGTGCGACCACACTATGGGGCACATTTATTAAGACGGGCATTTTAGACGCCGGTCTTAATATACCCCTAAGGCTGGTGGTTCCGCAGGCCTCTCCATAACTTCCAAGCTGTCTTACATTTAGACCTTTTTCTACACCTGAAACCGGGGTAGAAACTGGTAAATGAGAGGGGCCTGCTGGCCCTGCCACACCAACTTATTTCGGCCTGGCGTGATCGGGGGAGAAATCGCAGATTGCGGCACAACTAGCTGTTGTGCCACAATCTGCACCTGAAATACGCCTAATATAGGCGTATTTCAGCTTAATAAATGACCCCCACGTGTATGCTTCAGTGTGAATAAACCTTATGAAGGCGAGCGATCGATCTGTACTATAGGCTAATACTACTACTAACCTTTAAGACCATACAGCCTCCGTCTGCCTCCATAAACCCCATACTGGGGGCTCTATGAACAGAGATTCTCCCCTAGACGCAATGTATACCGTACATAAGGCATAGTAGTAGCACCATACACGTGGATGGGAGCGCTGCGGCAGTTCCTTACCGAATGGCTGTGTGTTTGATAGTGACGAGTACAAGTGAACGCACATAAGATCCGCTCTAATTTACATGTGAATTTATGTGCGTTTCTGCAGCAAATCCACAGTGTCCAATTGTCGATTTGATCTGTTTTTTCTATGTGCTGCGACAGTCACACAAAGATCCAATTTGGGTAGATTTGTGTGCTACTGTCGCAGTGCGACACCATCGACTATCATCGTAAGTGGCATTTATCATGTAGAGAAAGCTCATACAAGGCACTTACTAATGTATTGTGATTGTCCATATTGCCTCCTTTGCTGGCTGGATTCATCTTACCATCACATTATACACTGCTTGTTTCCATAGTTACGACCACCCTGCTTACACACTTCCTATAGTGTGCAAACGGTGGTCATAACCATGGAAACCAGCAGTGTATAATGTGATGGAAAAATGAATCCAGTGTGCAAAGGACAGAATATGGATGATAATAATAATAATACATGAAGTAAGTGGCGTGTATTAAAGGGGTTGTCCGGGTTCAGAGCTGAACCTGGACATTCCTCCATTTTCACCCCGGCAGCCCCCCCTGACTTGAGCATCGGAGCAGTTTATGCTCCGATGCTCTCCTTTGCCTTGCGCTAAATAGCGCAGGGCAAAGGCATTTTTTGGAGATCCGGTGACGTACCGGGGCTCTCCATAGGGCTGCCAGTAAGCACTGATGGGCAGGATTTAGCACTGCCCTAGCCAGTTAAACGGCTAGGGCAGCGCTAAGGCCCGCCCATCAAAGCCGGTGACGTCACCGAACACACTGCCGGGCGGAAGCTTCCGCCCAGCAGTGTGTTATGATAAACAAAAGAGCCAGTGCCCTGCGCGATGTAGCGCAGGGCAAGGGAGTGCATCGGAGCATGAGATGTCCAATGCTAGCATCGGGGGAAGGGGCTGCCTGGGTGAAAATAAGGGTATGTCCGGGTTCAGCTCTGAACCCGGACAGCCCCTTTAAAGGGGTTTTCCCATCATAGACAATGGGGGCATATCGCTAAGAGAATGGTGGCTGGAGGACCCCCGGGTCCGGTCACCGCCAAGCACTCTCCCCATACAAGTGAATGGGAGTGCACTGCGCTTGCACAGCCACCGCTTCCATTCATTTCTATGAGGCCGACGGAAATAGAAACGAATGGAGGGTGGCTGCGCAGTGCGCCCTCCACCACCTTTCCCCACTCCGTTCTTGGTGTAGGTGCTGGTCTCAGAGGTGGGACCTGTACCTATCGCACAATGGGGGCTTATCCTAGCGATATGCCCCCATTGTCTGTGATGGGAATAGCCCTTTAACTTCCTCTACATGATAAATGCCAATATTGAAGTGAGACAACCCCTTTAATAGCATTTTTCAAAGCTCTGTCTGTAACTTAGACATTATAACAACATTTATTCTTGACCAATTTATATCAAATGCATCTGTAAGAATCAAAGCAGTAATAATGTCCGATATTATTAAATCTAAATGTATTGTAACAATAGCTATAAAGATATTAACCCTTCTTACGGTGGTCAGTAAGGAGCCTTAGACTAGGCCGCCGCCTTACAGCAGCCTAGTCGAAGCGCTGCAAGGACAGCGTAAAACTGCCCATTGTGACTTATTTTTTATTTGAAAAAAAAAGCCTGTAAATAGTCACAAATGCACGTATAGAACATGCAAAGATTTTTTCTGAACGTAGAGAAGATGCGTAAAAAACGAGGCTCACGTAGACAGAACTATTTAAATGAATGGGTCAGGATTGAGTCCGGATGTTATGTGTCTACTACACGCATCGCTTGTGTGAAAGAGCCCTAAGGGGTAAATATTCCACATGTTTAACGTTGTGGAGTATAATAATAAAAGACAGGTATGGTGAAAAACAATAGCACCGCACCAATGTGTGACCAACGCACCTGTTTGTTCCCAGCAGTATTGTACAAGGTTACTTATGTAAAGACGCTGACAGGATTTGCTCTTTCACCTGTGAGGGTGGGGTGGTTACACGTGCAAAGTTCCTTCTGAAATCTAACAGCCACGTAGATTTCCAGAGTTCCTGGTACATATCCTGGTCACTTCACTTCTGAAGCCCTTACCACAGATGACAAGTGAATAACAAGTACACCTTGTTTTAAGGAAATGACTAGGGATGAGCGAAATAGACTTCGGATTAAACATCCGAAGTCGATTCGCATAATACTTCGTTCTAAGGCCTCATGCACACGACTGTTGTGTGCATCCGTGTCCGTTGTTCCGTTTTCCGTGATTTTCTGCGGACCCATTGACTTTTAATGGGTCCGTTGAAAACTCGGAAAATGCACCGTTGTTCATCCGCAACCGTGATCCGCGTTTCCTGTCCGTCCAAAAAATAGGACCTGTCCTATTTTTTGGACGGACAACGGTTCACGGACCCATTCAAGTCAATGGGTCCGTGAAAAAACACGGATGCACACAAGATTGTCATCCGTGTCCGTAGGCTACTTTCACACAGACGGATCCGCAGATCCGTCTGCATAAAAGCTTTTTCAGAGCTGAGTTTTCACTTCGTGAAAACTCAGATCCGACAGTATATTCTAACACAGAGGCGTTCCCATAGTGATGGGGACGCTTCAAGTTAGAATATACTACGAACTGTGTACAGGACTGCTGCCTGGCAGCACCCGATCTCTTACAGGGGGCTGTGATCCGCACAATTAACCCCTCAGGTGCCACATCCATTTACTAAGGGACTTGCGACTATTTTAGGCCCTTTTTTTAACCGGCCAGGACCCCAGCTGTGGCAAATTTACTAATATTTACGCCTGGAAACAGTTTTTACGCCAGGCGCAAGAACATGCCTCCTTATAAATTAGACAAATGGCAGCACAAGCGGGAAACTAAGACCGGCGTAAAAAGATGTGCTTAGTAAATGTGCCAATTATCTACATGATGTCATTCATTTCAGCTGGCTACAGTCAAAAACTGCGTTGTGAATGGATATTTGTAGATGCAGTAACCGCATCCCAACTGTGCTGTGCGGCAGCTCCCCTAGGGTGCATTCACACAACCGTATGTATGTTGCCGTCTTCAAAATGCTGATCCGCAGAAAATAGGAATGACGTCCGTGTAAGGCTATTTTCACACTAGCGTTTCGGCTTTCCGTTTGTGAGATCCGTTCAGGGCTCTCACAAGCGGTCCAAAACCGATCAGTTTTGCCCTAATGCATTCTGAATGGAAAAGGATCCGCTCAGAATGCGTCAGTTTGCATCCGATCAGTCTCCATTCCTCTCTGGAGGCGGACACCAAAACACTGCTTGCTGCCCGCCTGACGAAACGGAGCCAAATAATGGATGGCTCAGTTTTCTATTGTGTCAGAGAAAACGGATCCGTCCCCATTGACTTCTGCACACATTGCGGAATACGTGCAGTTTTTCTGTGGGACTTCCATGCAGAAAAACGGCAGCGTATTACAGTACCAGCAAAGTGTGTGCCGTGCGGATTTTAAAATAAGTAGCATGTCAATTATGTTTGCGGTTTTAGCTGCGGATTTCCCTGTTTTTAATGTAAGGGCGAGATCTGCGGCAAAACCACATGGAATCCACAGCAAAATCTGCAATTAGACATTGTGGATTTTGGTGCGGATATGCTGTGGAAACGCACAGAAATCCACACGGAAATTCGTGCAGATCTTATGTACGTTCAACTCCCATCATGTGCCTTAGGCTTTTTGGTACAGTTTTTGAAGCCGAAATCAGGTGTGGATCATAACAGGATAAAAGTATTAGGCCTCATGCACACAAAGGTCTTTTCTTTCCGTGTCCATTCCAAAAAATGGAAGTCACTCCATGTGCATTCCGTTTCCGTTTTTCCGCAAAAAAATAGAACATGTCCTACTATTGTCCGCATTACGGACAAGGCTAGTACTGTTCTATTAGGGGCCAGCTGTTCCATTCTGCAAAATACGGAATGCACACGGACGTCATCCGTATTTTTTGCGGACCGCAAAATACATACGGTCGTGTGCATGAGGCCTTAGGCTAGGGCTTTACGGCGACAGTTGTCACACTAATGTCGCGCGGCAATTTTTATAATGATAGTCTATGGTTTTTGGCTTCAAAAACTGCATAAAAAAAAACCTGGATGTGTGGCAGCATTCTGATCGATGATGAAATGTGTCGAAGAAATAGCATTATGACTAACGGTTATGGCAAATCTGCATAATCTCTCTGGATTTATGAAGGTTTCTTAAAGGGACCCAGTCACCATGAACAAGAGGAGGAGCTGAGCAGAAGGTCTAGAGTTTTGTGAGAATTCATTTCAATCTCTGCTCTTTCTATGCTTAGGCGTTCAGTGGGCGGTCCTACTCAGTGACTGACAGCTAAGGAAGGACCTCCCACTGGACTCCTCAGCATAGAAAGTTGGTCCCTGCTTTGTATCTAAAACAACTTCCACTCTTCTGGAAATACTTTCTACAAGATTTTGGAATGTGTCTGTGGGAATTTTTACCACCCTTGCCACGAGCCCCTTAAGGGAAAGTGGCGAGGGCAGCATAAAATCCAAGAGATGGGACAATGTTTTAAATTCCGGTTACCATAAATTTTACAAACCGGATTCCAAAAAAGTTGGGACACTATACAAATCGTGAATAAAAACTGAATGCAATGATGTGGAGGTGCCAACTTCTAATATTTTATTCAGAATAGAACATAAATCACGGAACAAAAGTTTCAACTGAGAAAATGTACCATTTTAAGGGAAAAATATGTTGAATCAGAATTTCATGGTGTCAACAAATCCCCAAAAAGTTGGGACAAGGCCATTTTCACCACTGTGTGGCATCTCTCCTTCTTCTTACAACACTCAACAGACGTCTGGGGACCGAGGAGACCAGTTTCTCAAGTTTAGAAATAGGAATGCTCTCCCATTCTTGTCTAATACAGGCCTCTAACTGTTCAATCGTCTTGCACCTTCCTCTTTATGATGCGCCAAATGTTCTCTATAGGTGAAAGATCTGGACTGCAGACTGACCATTTCAGTACCCGGATCCTTCTCCTACGCAGCCATGATGTTGTGATTGATGCAGAATGAGGTCTGGCATTATCTTGTTGAAAAATGCAGGGTCTTCCCTGAAAGAGATGACGTCTGGATGGGAGCATATGTTGTTCTAGAACCTGAATATATTTTTCTGCATTGATGGTGCCTTTCCAGACATACAAGCTGCCCATGCCACACACACTCATGCAACCCCATACCATCAGAGATGCAGGCTTCTGAACTGAGCGTTGATAACTTGGGTTGTCCTTGTCCTCTTTGGTCCGGATGACATGGCGTCCCAGATTTCCAAAAAGAACTTTGAATCGTGACTCGTCTGACCACAGAACAGTCTTCCATTTTGCCACACTCCATTTTAAATGATCCCTGGCCCAGTGAAAACGCCTGAGCTTGTGGATCTTGCTTAGAAATGGCTTCTTCTTTGCACTGTAGAGTTTCAGCTGGCAACGGCGGATGGCACGGTGGATTGTGTTCACTGACAATGGTTTCTGGAAGTATTCCTGAGCCCATTCTGTGATTTCCTTTACAGTAGCATTCCTGTTTGTGGTGCAGTGTCGTTTAAGGGCCCGGAGATCACGGGCATCCAGTATGGTTTTACGGCCTTGACCCTTACGCACAGAGATTGTTCCAGATTCTCTGAATCTTCGGATGATGTTATGCACAGTTGATGATGATAGATGCAAAGTCTTTGCAATTTTTCGCTGGGTAACACCTTTCTGATATTGCTCCACTATCTTTCTGCGCAACATTGTGGGAATTGGTGATCCTCTACCCATCTTGGCTTCTGAGAGACACTGCCACTCTGAGAAGCTCTTTTTATACCCAATCATGTTGCCAATTGACCTAATTAGTGTTAATTGGTCTTCCATCTCTTCGTTATGCTCAAATTTACTTTTTCCAGCCTCTTATTGCTACTTGTCCCAACTTTTTGGGGATTTGTTGACACCGTGAAAATTGGAATCAACGTATTTTTCCTTTAAAATGATACATTTACTCGGATTAAACGTTTGATCTGTCATCTACGTTCTATTACAAATAAAATATTGACATTTGCCATCTCCACATCATTGCATTCAGTTTTTATTCACAATTTGTTTAGTGTCCCAACTTTTTTGGAATCCGGTTTGTACTTATGTTTTAGACTAATTCATCATCAATAATTACCTAATATCATGTAAATTTCACATATTTACCGTTCAGTAGTTATAAAAGTTGTGTTTCCTCATAAATTACCATGGCATCGACCTGTAGTTCTGAGTCTTTGTTAGGTCGAGCATGCTCAGTGTGTTGCTATCAATTCTCTAGCTAAATGTGTGAAACAAAGGGCGTGTCAGTGTGCTGCTGATTACTGAGTACAGGGGGCGTGACCGGACTGTATATCAGGCAGCCAATCAGTAAACAGCAACACTCAGCAGGAAAGCTAGGGATTGTGGGGATTGTAGTCTTGTGAGGGAAGATCAGGCGCCATGATACTGCCAGTGTGCTGCAGGCTCACACAGGAGCTAGACAAATGGATTGCAAGGTAAATTGAAGCTCTGGTTATATGTATAGGTACGGGTTCTGGTTGGGTCACAGCTTGTAGCCCTAATGGAGTTTTTCAAAAATTAAGTTTACCGGAATACCCCTTTTACCACCTCCCGACCGCCTAACGCACGGATGCGTCCGGAAGGTGGTTGATTCATTCCTCCTGGACGCATCCGTGCGTCATCTCGCGAGACGCGAGATTTCCTGTGAACGCGCGCACACAGGAACGGAAGGTAAGAGAGTGGATCTCCAGCCTGCCAACGGCGATCGTTCGGTGGCAGGCTGGAGATGTGATTTTTTTAACCCCTAATAGGTATATTAGACGCTGTTATGATAACAGCGTCTAATATACCTGGTCCTCTGGTGGTCCCCTTTGTTTGGATCGACCACCAGAGGACACAGGTAGCTCAGTAATGTAGCACCAACCACCACTACACTACACCCCCCCTTCGTCACTTATTAACCCCTTATTCACCCCTGATCACCCCCCTGTTATTGATAACCCCCTGTAAGGCTCCATTCAGAGGTCCGTATGAATTTTACGGATCCACTGATAGATGGATCGGATCCGCAAAACACATACGGACGTCTGAATGGAGCCTTACAGGGGAGTGATCAATGACGGAGGTGATCACCCCATATAGACTCCCTGATCACCCCCCTGTCATTGATAACCCCCTGTAAGGCTCCATTCAGATGTCCGTATGAATTTTACGGATCCACTGATAGATGGATCGGATCCGCAAAACACATACGGACATCTGAATGGAGCCTTACAGGGGAGTGATCAATGACTGTGGTGATCACCCCATATAGACTCCCTGATCACCCCCCTGTCATTGATCACCCCCCTGTAAGGCTGCATTCAGACGTCCGTATGAATTTTACGGATCCACTGATAGATGGATCGGATCCGCAAAACACATACGGACGTCTGAATGGAGCCTTACAGAGGAGTGATCAATGACGGAGGTGATCACCCCATATAGACTCCCTGATCACCCCCCTGTCATTGATCACCCCCCTGTAAGACTGCATTCAGATGTCCGTATGATTTTTACGGATCCACTGATACATGGATCGGATCCGCAAAACACATACGGACATCTGAATGGAGCCTTATAGGGGGGTGATCAATGACAGGGGGGTGCTCACCCCATATAGACTCCCTGATCACCCCCCTGTCATTGATCACCTCCCTGTCAGGCTGCATTCAGATGTCCGTATGATTTTTACGGATCCACTGATACATGGATTGGATCCGCAAAACACGGACATCTGAATGGAGCCTTATAGGGGGGTGATCACCCCATATAGACTCCCTGATCACCCCCCTGTCAGGCTGCATTCAGATGTCCGTATGATTTTTACGGATCCACTGATACATGGATCGGATCCGCAAAACACATACGGACATCTGAATGGAGCCTTATAGGGGGGTGATCAATGACAGGGGGGTGCTCACCCCATATAGACTCCTTGATCACCCCCCTGTAAGGCTCCATTCAGACATTTTTTTGGCCCAAGTTAGCGGAATTTTTTATTTTTTTTTCTTACAAAGTCTCATATTCCACTAACTTGTGTCAAAAAATAAAATCTCACATGAACTCACCATACCCCTCACGGAATCCAAATGCGTAAAAATTTTTTGACCTTTATATTCCAGACTTCTTCTCACGCTTTAGGGCCCCTAGAATGCCAGGGCAGTATAAATACCCCACATGTGACCCCATTTCGGAAAGAAGACACCCCAAGGTATTCCGTGAGGGGCATATTGAGTCCATGAAAGATTGAAATTTTTGTCCCAAGTTAGCGGAAAGGGAGACTTTGTGAGAAAAAAATATCAATTTCCGCTAACTTGTGCCCAAAAATTTTTTTTTCTATGAACTCGCCATGCCCCTCATTGAATACCTTGGGGTGTCTTCTTTCCAAAATGGGGTCACATGTGGGGTATTTATACTGCCCTGGCATTTTAGGGGCCCCAAAGCGTGAGAAGAAGTCTGGTATCCAAATGTCTAAAAATGTCCTTCTAAAAGGAATCTGGGCACCTTTGCGCATCTAGGCTGCAAAAAAGTGTCACACATCTGGTATCGCCGTACTCAGGAGAAGTTGGGGAATGTGCTTTGGGGTGTCATTTTACATATATCCATGCTGGGTGAGAGAAATATCTTGGTCAAATGCCAACTTTGTATAAAAAAATGGGAAAAGTTGTCTTTTGCCAAGATATTTCTCTCACCCAGCATGGGTATATGTAAAATGACACCCCACAACACATTTCCCAACTTCTCCTGAATACGGAGATACCACATGTGTGACACTTTTTTGCAGCCTAGGTGGGCAAAGGGGCCCACATTCCAAAGAGCACCTTTAGGATTTCACAGGTCATTTACCTACTTACCACACATTAGGGCCCCTGGAAAATGCCAGGGCAGTATAACTACCCCACAAGTGACCCCATTTTGGAAAGAAGACACCCCAAGGTATTCCGTGAGGGGCATGGCGAGTTCCTAGAATTTTTTATTTTTTGTCACAAGTTAGTGGAAAATGATGATTTTTTTTTTTTCTTACAAAGTCTCATATTCCACTAACTTGTGACAAAAAATAAAAACTTCCATGAACTCACTATGCCCATCAGCGAATACCTTGGGGTGTCTTCTTTCCAAAATGGGGTCACTTGTGGGGTAGTTATACTGCCCTGGCATTCTAGGGGCCCAAATGTGTGGTAAGGAGTTTGAAATCAAATTCTGTAAAAAATGACCAGTGAAATCCGAAAGGTGCTCTTTGGAATATGGGCCCCTTTTCCCACCTAGGCTGCAAAAAAGTGTCACACATCTGGTATCTCCGTATTCAGGAGAAGTTGGGGAATGTGTTTTGGGGTGTCATTTTACATATACCCATGCTGGGTGAGAGAAATATCTTGGCAAAAGACAACTTTTACCATTTGTTTATACAAAGTTGTCTTTTGCCAAGATATTTCTCTCACCCAGCATGGGTATATGTAAAATGACACCCCAAAACACATTCCCCAACTTCTCCTGAGTACGGCGATACCACATGTGTGACACTTTTTTGCAGCCTAGGTGGGCAAAGGGGCGCACATTCCAAAGAGCACCTTTCGGATTTCACCAGCCATTTTTTACAGAATTTGATTTCAAACTCCTTACCACACATTTGGGCCCCTAGAATGCCAGGGCAGTATAACTACCCCACAAGTGACCCCATTTTGGAAAGAAGACATCCCAAGGTATTCGCTGATGGGCATAGTGAGTTCATGGAAGTTTTTATTTTTTGTCACAAGTTAGTGGAATATGAGACTTTGTAAGAAAAAAAAAAAAATCATCATTTTCCGCTAACTTGTGACAAAAAATAAAAAGTTCTATGAACTCACTATGCCCATCAGCGAATACCTTAGGGTGTCTACTTTCCGAAATGGGGTCATTTGTTGGGTGTTTGTACTGTCTGGCCATTGTAGAACCTCAGGAAACATGACAGGTGCTCAGAAAGTCAGAGCTGCTTCAAAAAGCGGAAATTCACATTTTTGTACCATAGATTGTAAACGCTATAACGTTTACCCAAACCATTTTTTTTTTATCAAAGACATGTAGAACAATAAATTTAGAGCAATATTTATATATGGATCTCGTTTTTTTTTGCAAAATTTTACAACTGAAAGTGAAAAATTAAATTTTTTTGCAAAAAAATCGTTAAATTTCAATTAATAACAAAAAAAGTAAAAATGTCAGCAGCAATGAAATACCACCAAATGAAAGCTCTATTAGTGAGAAGAAAAGGAGGTAAAATTCATTTGGGTGGTAAGTTGCATGACCGAGCAATAAACGGTGAAAGTAGTGTAGGTCAGAAGTGTAAAAAGTGGCCTGGTCTTTCAGGGTGTTTAAGCTATGGGGGCTGAGGTGGTTAATGCCACTTTTCAGGCGGAAGGGAGATTATAAATCTTACCCTGTGTGCCTCAGCACTCTGTAACTTTACGTGATCTGCCACTTTGTGCCCGAGTTGCTGTGGTTCTTAAATGCTTCCACCTTGCAATAATACCACCTACAGTTTATTGTGGAATATCTAGGAGGGAAGAAATTTCCCAAGTTGACCTTCTACCATGACGTCGTATTACAGAACCACGCCCGAATTCTGTGAACTCTTTAGAACGATCAATTCTTTCACAGATGTTTGTAAAGTCAGGCTGCATGGCTAGGGGCTGGACTTTATACATCTGTGACAGTGGGACTGAATTAGACACCTGAATTCAGTGTTTAGGAGGCATGTCCTGGTGTTTGTCTGTATTAGGGTTCCTTCAGCCGGCAGATTTTGCGGCAGAAAGTTCCACGACTTAAAATCAGTTCCATTTATCTGAATGGGGCAGCAAGCACGTGGATTTCTGCAAGCTCCATTAAGGTGAATGGAACAGATTTTCAGCCGTGGAATTTCCTGCCACAAAATCTGCCGTGTGTGAAGGCAACCTTATACTGGAAAATTTTCTGCCAGATGATCGCTAACGACCATTCGTAGTAATGCTCATTAGGCATTATCTGGCAGTGTAATACTGCCGCCAATGAACGAGGAAACGGTCGTTCATCGGGCAGTCGTGATGTTTCAGCATGCTGAAAGATCACGATTTGCCGACAGAAGATCGTGCTGTCTAATTACGATCTGCCGCCAGCAAATTACTAGACAGCATGGGGACGAGTGATGGCATAACGATTGCTCCTCCCCATGCTGTGGAGGAGATCGCTGCTTGTAATAGTAGCAGTCTCCTCCGCTAGAGAGCAGGTGATTGCCAGGAAGGAACACTTCTTTCCCGACAATCGCCTGCATAATCGAGCTGTGTAATACAGTCTTTAGCGATATGACCATGTGCATACATCTGTAGACTTTTTATCTTCTGTATAGAAAAAAACAACCACTGAATTGAGAATTTCAAGTTCAGAAAAAGTCAATTCAAGTAACATGCAACTTGTCTAGTCAGGAAACTCAGATCTGTTTTCCAGTGGATTTAGTAGATACTAATGGTAGTGCAAAATGTATTATATAACAAATTAAATTGATATGGCTCTGTTCACATCTGCGTATGAGGCTCAGTCAGAGATTCCATCATTGTTCATGGGATGTCTATTCCGTTCAATGAAGCAATGGGATTGAATGATCACTCTTCTGTATGTCCAGGACATTCTGAAACCAGTCCTACTTTTTTGAATCAGCAGACGTGGTGTTCCAACAAGATAACACCCACCCACACATTGCAGATGCTATACAACATGCTCTTCAGAGTATCCAGCAGCTCCTCTGGTTAGCTCAATCACCAGATCTCTCTCCCATGAAAATGTCTAACACTGGTTGGGACGACAGATGTCCCATGCACAGCGCACAACTACCTTGACTGAACTAGGGGTCCAAGTTGACAGAGCTTGGAATGACATACCACAGGAGAATATCCAGCCAGTATGGAAATACAGGAAGATGCCACCCAGTATTAGGCCTCCTGCACACAAACGTATTTGTTCTGTTCATTGGGGACCGCAATTTGCGGTCCCCAATGCACGGGCAACCTCGGTGCGGCCACCGGGATGGATCCAGACCCATTCAACTTGAATGGGTCGGCATCCGTCCGTTCCGCAAAAAGATAGAGCAAGTTCTATCTTTTTAAGGGACGGAAGTACGGAACAGAACCCCACAGAAGCACTCCGTATTGCTTCTGTATTGTTCCGTTCTGCATCTCTGGATTTGCGAACCCATTCAAGTCAATGGGTCCGCATCCATGATGCGGAATGCACACGGAACGGTGCCCGTGTATTGCGGGTCCGCAATATGGCATCGAGACACATGTTCATTTGCAGGAGGCCTTAATGTGACGCTACCTTAAAATATCCCTACTGCAGAACCCAAACTAAAGCGTACACCACCTTGGTTGTGTGCGCATTGACCGAGCCCCACTAGCAGTTTGTACTTTGTCAGTCTCAGTTCAATTGCATTGTTTTCCTGAGGTTTTTTTCACTTTCTGGTAGTGTATTTATTTCTTTCCTGGGGTCTAAAATGAAAGGCTGCATTCAGATGTCCGTATGATTTTTACGGATCCACTGATAGATGGATCGGATCCGCAAAACGCATACGGACGTCTGAATGGAGCCTTACAGGGGAGTGATAAATGACCGTGGTGATCACCCCATATAGACTCCCTGATCACCCCCCTGTCATTGATCACCCCCCTGTAAGGCTGCATTCAGATGTCCGTATGATTTTTACGGATCCACTGATACATGGATCGGATCCGCAAAACACATACGGACATCTGAATGGAGCCTTATAGGGGGGTGATCAATGACAGGGGGGTGATCACCACATATAGACTCCCTGTTCTCCCCCCTGTCATTGATCAACCCCCTGTAAGGCTCCATTCAGACATTTTTTTGGCCCAAGTTAGCGGAAATTATTATTTTTTTTCTTACAAAGTCTCATATTCCACTAACTTGTGTCAAAAAATAATATCTCACATGAACTCACCATACCCCTCACGGAATCCAAATGCGTAAAATTTTTTAGACATTTATATTCCAGACCCCTAGAATGCCATGGCAGTATAAATACCCCACATGTGACCCCATTTCGGAAAGAAGACACCCCAAGGTATTCTGTGAGGGGCATATTGAGTCCATGAAAGATTGAAATTTTTGTCCCAAGTTAGCGGAAAGGGAGACTTTGTGAGAAAAAAATATATATATCAATTTCCGCTAACTTGTGCCAAAAAAAAAAAAATTTCTATGAACTCGCCATGCCCCTCATTGAATACCTTGGGGTGTCTTCTTTCCAAAATGGGGTCACATGTGGGGTATTTATACTGCCCTGGCATTCTAGGGGCCCTAAAGCGTGAGAAGAAGTCTGGGATCCAAATGTCTAAAAATGCCCTCATAAAAGGAATGTGGGCACCTTTGCGCATCTAGGCTGCAAAAAAGTGTCACACATCTGGTATCGCCGTACTCAGGAGAAGTTGGGCAATGTGTTTTGGGGTGTCATTTTACATATACCCATGCTGGGTGAGATAAATATCTTGGTCAAATGCCAACATTGTATAAAAAAATGGGAAAAGTTGTCTTTTGCCGAGATATTTTACTCACCCAGCATGAGTATATGTAAAAAGACACCCCAAAACACATTGCCCACCTGAATACGGCGATACCACATGTGTGACACTTTTTTGCAGCCTAGGTGGGCAAAGGGGCCCACATTCCAAAGAGCACCTTTTGGATTTCACAGGTCATTTACCTACTTACCACACATTAGGGCCCCTAGAATGCCAGGGCAGTATAACTACCCCACAAGTGACCCATTTTGGAAAGAAGACACCCCAAGGTATTCCGTGAGGGGCATGGCGAGTTCCTAGAATTTTATATTTTTTGTCACAAGTTAGCGGAAAATGATGATTTTTTTTTTTTTTTCTTACAAAGTCTCATTTTCCACTAACTTGTGACAAAAAAATAAAAACTTCCATGAACTCACTATGCCCATCAGCGAATACCTTGGGGTGTCTTCTTTCCAAAATGGGGTCACTTGTGGGGTAGTTATACTGCCCTGGCATTCTAGGGGCCCAAATGTGTGGTAAGTTGTTTGAAATCAAAATCTGTAAAAATTGGCCGGTGAAATCCGAAAGGTGCTCTTTGGAATATGGGCCCCTTTGCCCACCTAGGCTGCAAAAAAGTGTCACACATGTGGTATCTCCGTACTCAGGAGAAGTTGGGGAATGTGTTTTGGGGTGTCATTTTACATATACCCATGCTGGGTGAGAGAAATATCTTGGCAAAAGACAACTTTTCCCATTTTTTTATACAAAGTTGGCATTTGACCAAGATATTTCTCTCACCCAGCATGGGTATATGTAAAATGACACCCCAAAACACATTCCCCAACTTCTCCTGAGTACGGAGATACCACATGTGTGACACTTTTTTGCAGCCTAGGTGGGCAAAGGGGCCCATATTCCAAAGAGCACCTTTCGGATTTCACCGGCCAATTTTTACAGATTTTGATTTCAAACAACTTACCACACATTTGGGCCCCTAGAATGCCAGGGCAGTATAACTACCCCACAAGTGACCCCATTTTGGAAAGAAGACACCCCAATGTATTCGCTGGTGGGCATAGTGAGTTCATGGAAGTTTTTATTTTTTGTCACAAGTTAGTGGAATATGAGACTTTGTAAGAAAAAAAAAATCATAATTTTCCGCTAACTTGTGACAAAAAGTAAAGTTCTATGAACTCACTATGCCCATCAGCGAATACCTTAGGGTGTATACTTTCCGATATGGGGTCATTTGTGGGGTGTTTGTACTGTCTGACCATTGTAGAACCTCAGGAAACATGACAGGTGCTCAGAAAGTCAGAGCTGCTTCAAAACGCGGAAATTCACATTTTTGTACCATAGTTTGTAAACGGTATAACTTTTACCCAAACCATTTTTTTTTTTTTACCCAAACATTTTTTTTTAATCAAAGACATGTAGAACAATAAATTTAGAGAAAAATTTAAATATGGATGTCGTTTTTTTTGCAAAATTTTACACCTGAAAGTGAAAAATATAATTTTTTTGCAAAACAATCGTTAAATTTCGATTAATAACAAAAAAAGTAAAAATGTCAGCAGCAATGAAATACCACCAAATGAAAGCTCTATTAGTGAGAAGAAAAGGAGGTAAAATTCATTTGGGTGGTAAGTTGCATGACCGAGCAATAAACGGTGAAAGTAGTGTAGGTCAGAAGTGTAAAAAGTGGCCTGGTCATTAAGGGTGTTTTAGCTAAGGGGGCTGAGGTGGTTAACAATGACCTCCACAGCGGCCGTCCCTTTATTAGTGACCTCCACAGTACCCCGTCTTGTTAACAGTGATTTCCACAATAACCCGCCCCTTAACAGTGATCTCCACAGAGTGTCACGATAGGTAGGTAAGCGGGGAAATAACCAAACACGGGAAAACAAACGACTAGGCCGAAAAGCTAGGCAGAAAAGGGTCACCTCCTAGCGATCCCTAAAAGCTTTCCCTAAACTGCTGTGCCCATGTGCATACCCTTAGGGTGGATATGCACATGCAAATAGATTAAAGAGGACGCTTAAAATGGAGCAAAATAATAAATATTTTATTCGTGCTCATATAGGAAAGGGGGTGAAACCTATATAAATCAAATAGGACTAATCCGTCTGTCCTGCTTGGTCTGACCTCATGTAAAATCAATGACACTGCCTAATGGGTATATAGGAGGTCTATTGTCAATATCATGAGGGGATAGACGGACTGAAATATCTAAAATCCACCGCACTGACACTCGGATATGGTGCTCCGAACGGCAAGGTACTGCCTGTACAGTTATAATGTGCTGACGGAGATAGATGCTGTGTGTTATAATCCCTGGGGAACTTTAATCTAAAATCCCAGGTCAATCACAGGAACTAACACACACTGCAAACAATTGATCTGACCAGTGACCACATGTCACTGAACAGCGGCGGTTAGGGTGAGGAGCGGCTGTGCACTATGCCGACTCACAGACTCTATCCACCAAGTAGGTGAGTAAACCACATAGACCAATGCTGATGCTGGCTAGCAGTACGCACCAACAAACAGCAGGTCTAAACACACTGAGCTACGGCTCTACGCGTTTCTGTGCAGATTGCTACATGCACGTCATCAGGAGCCAAGTAGCCGCTACACCTAGACTGCCTAAAGCCGATAGCATAGGTTTGAAATCGGCTTACTATACAGTGTTTTGTCAAGCTGCACGGACTCCTAGTGTGGGAGACGGTGTACTGATTGTTGCATATGGTCTCGGCTCTGTACTGGCCACAAGCGGCCAGGCAGACGCCGTGATTTAAAGAGGAACAACACGCCTCCTGCCGGCAGCCAATCCACCAGATGAAACAACCATACTGGGCTGGTCCGCTGACTGCGGTGGAGGAATAAGGATGTGTTCAGGGGGTCAGCGCATCAGCGCTGTATCATAACACAATATCAGGGAAATGTCAGCGGCTTACTACATGACAGGCAGCAGTACTTAAAGAGCAAAATCGGAAAACCCTGTAGGTAAGCAAACGGTATCAAACCTATGATAGTTAAAGTTGCAGGAGATGACATTACTGGAATGTATGGTAGATACCCATATATATATTATAATGAATAGCCAACATATGTGGATGAGTGAACATGTCACCCTATCACAATGACAGAACAATGACCACATATCTATCAAATATATATCATCCAGTGAAGGACACATATGAGAAGAGGGAAAACCTATGATACAGTCAAATGAACGGAACATAGGAAATGGCATCATTTAGACCATTAGGCTTGATGGTACCCAGCCTAAAAATCCATTGTGCCTCCTTTTGTAAGAGAATGCGATCCAAATCACCTCCTCGCGGTGATCTCTTCACGGTGTCAATGCTCTGAAATTTAATGACGGAAGCATTACCACTGTGGCATTCAACCACATGGCGGGCGATAGGTGTGTCCTGACATTTGTTAATATCAGATACATGTTCCCCTATACGCTGTCTTAGCTCCCGTATTGTTTTACCGACGTATTTCAGGCTGCATTTACATGTCATCAAATAGACCACGCCAGTGGTTTTGCAATTCACAAACGGTCTGATAAAAAATGTTCTGTCAGATACATAGCCGGAAAATGATTTGTTCCTATTAATATAGCCACAGAACTTGCAAGAGCCACAGGGAAACGTTCCCGAAACGGGATTATGTAACCAGGTATGTTGTCTAGGACTCTGGTACATGCTGTGAACCAGAATGTCACGCAAGTTTTGGCTACGACGGAAGGTAATCGCTGGTTTGTCCGGGATAAGGTGACCAATATCCGTATCGGATCTGAGAATATCCCAATATTCAGATAGCACATTGCGCACTTGATCATGAGCACTGTCAAACGTACCAATGATCCGCATGCTCTCCATCCCTTGTGGATTTGATTTGGGAGATAGTAGCGAATCTCTGTTAAGACTCAAAGAGTGTTGGTAAGCTTCTTTGAGTAATTGGGATGGATAACCTCGAGATATGCACATGCCCTCGTGCCTAAACACCCTGGGCAAACCCTAAGCAGCAGGGAAGAGGCAACCTGCTTCTTCAAACCAGGAGAAGAATAGGCATTTCAATGGGAATAGGCATTTCATTTGCGGACAAGAATAGGCATTTCAATGGGGATGCCGGGCTGGTGTGTTGCGGACCCGCAATTTGCGGGTCCGCAACACACCACGGACGTGTGAATGCAGCCTTAGACGTCTAACAAGCCGCACTGCCAAAGACATGGTCGTCTCCAATGAATCGGGATACCCATGAAAAGCAAGGGCATCTTTCAACCTCTCAGATAGCCCCTGACAAAACTGACTCTGGAGTGCAGAATCATTCCACCCCGAGTCAGTTGCCCATCTTTTGAATTCTGCACAATATGACTCTGCAGTACGTTCTCCCTGTAACACACTGCGCAGCTTAGATTCAGCCATAGAGACCCAATCTGGGTCATCATAAATCAAGCCCGAAGCTCTAAAAAATTCATCCACCGACCGGAACGATGGTGAAGCCGTCAGCAGAGAAAAACCCCAGGACTGCCCGTCCCCTTTGAGCAGAGATATAATGATCCCCACTCTTTGATTCTTGTCACCAGATGACATCGGCCGCAGACTAAAATACAACCTGCAGGACTCCCTGAACCGAATAAAGTCATCACCACCCCCTGAGAACCTATCAGGGAGAGCGACATTAGGCTCTAAGCAGAACTGATTTCCTCCAACGGCGCCAGACGCCAGAGCATTCTGACACTGTGCAACAGAACTGCGGAGATCAGCAACCTCCAGCGATAATCCCTGCATGCGATCAACCAAGGCATCCATAGCCTTCATTTTGCAAACAGCAGGGATATGACAGTTGTTTTTTTTATGGCGGGTTATAATGTCACGATAGGTAGGTAAGCGGGGAAATAACCAAACACGGGAAAACAAACAGAACAAACGACTAGGCCCAAAAGCTAGGGAGAAAAGGGTCACCTCCTAGCGATCCCTAAAAGCTTTCCCTAAACTGCTGAGCCCATGTGCATACCCTTAGGGTGGATATGCACATGCCCTCATGCCCAAACTTAAACACCCTGGGCAAACCCTAAGTAGCAGGGAAAAGGGAAGAGGCAACCTGCTTCTTCAAACCAGGAGGAAGCAAGCGTCTCCCTAGAGGCCTAGATAAAACACACAAAGGGAAATGAAGTAGAGGACTTATCTTGAGCAATGCTGGAGCAGACGATCTACCACAAATCAAGAGCTCCCAGGAATGAACTATAACCCGCACAAGCCACTGGGGGAAGGAGGGATAAATAGCCTCACTAACAATGAAACCCAGTACACCTGAGGGAAGGTGGATCCAGCTCAAACCCAAATCAAAACAAACATGTGCAGCCAGTCTGACAGATCTCCACACATCCACAGGACAAGGCGTGACACAGAGCTCCGTTCCCTTAAAATGTGACCTCCTCAACACCCTACCCCCTTAGGGTCCATTCACACGTCCGCAATTTCGTTCCGCATTTTGCGGAACGGAATTGCAGACCCATTCATTTCTATGGGGCAGCACGATGTGCTGCCCGGATCTGTAATTGCGGATCCGCACTTCTGGGTCCTCAATTCCGATCCCGAAAAAAATAGAACATGTCCTATTCTTGTCCGCAATTGCGGACAAGAAAAGGCATTTTCTATGAGAATACCGACGATGTGCGGTCCCTGGATCCGTGGATCCCCAAAACACACACGGACGTGTGAATGGACGCTTAACAGTGACCTCTACAGCACCCCGCTCCTTAACACTGACCTCCATAGTGGACCGTCCCCTTAACTGTGACCTCCACCGTTCCCTGCCCCCTTAACAGAGACCTCCACAGCGCCCGCCTCTTTAACAGTGACCCCCACAGAATCCTGCCCCCTTAACAGTGACCTCCACAGAGGCCGCCCCTTTAACAGTGACTTCCACCGTACCCAATCTCCTTAACAGTGATTTCAACAACACCACGTCCCCTTAACAGTGGCCTTTACAGAAATCTGCCCCTTAACACTGACCTCCATAGCAGACGTCCCCTTTACTGTGACCTCCACAGCAGCCTGCCCCTAGGGTGGCCAGAGGTCTGGTTTTAGGCCGGACAGTCCGGCTTTCAGACTCCCTGTCCTCCGTCCGGCGCACAGCCTACCTAGACGGACAAAGGAATGTGATTTGGAACAGCTCACTCTCAGACAGCAGCACTGTGATGTCTGAGCATGAGCTGCAGGGAGAAAGTCATCCTCCCACCCACCCCTGCAGCTGACAGAAATTGATTTTTACCTTCACTTTTTCAATCTCCGCCAGCTGCGGAGTGGAAGGGGGCATGGCCTAACTGGGTCGGGGTGTGGCTTAGTGGGAACTGGGGGCTTGAAAGGAATAAAAAATTTTATGCTTTATACCCGTACAATATAGCAAACACATTAATTATGGTGAGTAGTAAACAGTATAAATAAAAAGGGGGAGGGGGGAACGGTTTGCTTGTCTGGAGCACTGAAATTCCTGACGGCAGCCTTTGATCCAAGTCTGCTTGAAGTCCTGCCCTAAGACACAGCATCATTCCTGACCACATCTACAGGACAGAGTCTAGGAGAACACTCCCCCAGGAGGCAAGCTCACTGATGATGTGTCTACAGGGCAGAGCCTTACCAGCTTTGCCACACCTCAGATGTAGACGTGATGTCATCAGAAAAGGCAACCAACACTGTGGAAAATGTCACATGAACACAATGGAGTCCAGGAAAATGGGGCATTACAGATAAACAATCACTATTAGTAAGCGATAACATGTTGTTTTATGTCCAATTATGCAAAACTGGAATACCACTTAAAAGTTAAGCCTGGAGTCTGAATTCATTTAGAGGTTTAATATGAGGTCTTCATTTATTTGTGTTGCTATAGTGTCTGAGGATGGCTGTAGAAGTGAGGGGCCAAAGTTGTTTCAAGATAAACTTTGCAGTCATCATAAGCCACAGAACAGTCTTGGCCAGATGAAGAAAGGAAAGAACATTTACAATCAGAGAC
Organism: Bufo bufo; assembly: GCF_905171765.1. Taxonomy (NCBI): domain Eukaryota; kingdom Metazoa; phylum Chordata; class Amphibia; order Anura; family Bufonidae; genus Bufo; species Bufo bufo. Next base: position 687,424,718 of record NC_053390.1, on the reverse strand, counting down.
AATGTTACTTTGTAGACAATGTAACTTTTAGATTGGAGGGGGCCCAAATGCTGGGACCTCCAGGGATCATGAAAATGGGAGGCCCATACTTCATGGGGCCCCCTGAAATGAACAAAGCAGCAGGTCAGTCATTTGCATTGCCATTCTCAATGAGACTGCTGGAAATAGCTGAGAGATATCTCCACCAGTCTGATGAAAATGAATGGAGCAGCAGTGTGCATGCTTGACCTTCTACTGTGGGGGGCGCACAGGGTATGGTCCTCCATGCTCATGATGTGTAGCAGCTCCGGTTATTGGTCCCCCACTAGTGTAATAGTTATCCCCCATCTTGTAAATAGGGAGATAATTTGAAATTACCGGAATACCCCTTACTTGGTAGGATGGGTGGTATTGACTATAGAAATTGGATTGCAGGGAAGAGGGATCCTAACCTTGACCAGTTTTGGTCCTACGGTCTATTTAATTCACTACTGCCTGCAGTCGCCCCCTAAATTATATATATCATATATTTCACCCTATAAGATGCACCTGCCCATAGGTTTTATAGGAATACAGAAAGAAATTTATTTTTTTTCATTACACCTCTGGTCAGACCACCAATCAGACCTCTAATGTTAATCATACATCAGCTGACAGCCCCAATAAGACCCCCAATGTTAAGACCTCAGATCAGACCCCCAATCAGACCTCAGCTCAGACTCCAATGTGAATAATGTGAATGACCCCAATCAGACCTCAGATAAGAGCCCCATGCCTCTCATCAGCCCCCATATGCTACTCACCAGCCCCCAGCAGCCTCTCTTCAGCCCCTAATACCTCTCATTAGCCCCCAGCAGCCTCATATAAGCCCCCATTGCCTCTCACCAGCCCCAGCAGCGTTATATCAACCCCCATTGCCTCTCACCAGCCCCTAGCAGTGTTATATCAACCCCCATTGCCTCTCTTCAGTCCCCATTGCCTCTCACCAGCCCCCGGCAGCGTTATATCAGCCCCCATTGCCTGTCACCAGACCCCAGCAGCATTATAAGAGCCCGATTGCCTCTGACCAGCCCCCAGCTATGTTATATTAGCCCCCATCAGCATCTTATTAAATAAAATAAAACTAAACTGTCACGGCTGTATGTGAGCAACAATAGTATACACAGTAAAAGAGCTACTGACCGGACCCAAACTAGGGAGGATAAAGAGTGACCCCTGTCAGACCCTCAAAGCTCTCCCTATGCTGCTAAAGCACATGCCCGGATCCAAATGGCGGAACGAGGCATGCCCACGTGCCTAAGACTGATGACCACTGTAACCCCTACAAAAGTGGAAGGGGCACGGCCACCGGTGCCCTACTCAGTATATGGAGGGAACCGTGGCCACCTCAGATCCAGTCAGAAAATAATCAGGTACACAACAATGTCTGTACACTTAGCTGAAGGTGTTGCAGCCGCAGAGAAGACGGATCCAAGGACAGCTGGCAATATCCGGAGTGCTTGCTGCAGCAGAACACAGGTCCAGTGAACTGATAGCTACAAGTGAAGATACTAAAGCAAGAGCTACAACTGAAATGATAACTATAATCCATGCCCTACAATAGGAGGAGGGGTGATATAAAGAGAGGGAAATCAAATGCATGAGGAACAGCTGGGAGGAAGGAAACCAAAAGTAAACAGAGCAGTGAGAACTCCTCCCAGCTCTAGTAGTGACATCATCACAGGGGTGGAGAAACAGAGCTGTGAGAACGTCCCAAAGCTCTGGTAGTGACATAAACACTTACCTCTCCTACTCCCAGACTTCGCTGCTTCTCTTCTCCAGCACGATTCTCTTCATTATGCCGCCGGCTGTGCTGTGAATCGGCACGCACAGCGTGAGGTCATAGAGCGCCCTCACACTGTGCGCAGCCGACAGCCGAGGACCAGGGACCAGGAAGCGGTGAGTACAGAGCCTTCACTGGTTCCTGGTCCTCCGGTACTAATGAGCGCTTCCATAATGGAAGCGCTCATTAGTATTCGCCCCATAAGATGCAGGGGCATTTTTCTCTAACTTTTTTTTGGGGGGGGGGGAGAAACGTCTTATGGTGCAAAAAATTTGGTATACGTATATATATATACTGTATATACAGTCCTGATCAAAAGTTTAAGACCACTTGAAAAATGGCAAAAAATCATATTTAGCATGGCTGGATCTTAACAAGGTTCCAAGTAGAGCTTCAACATGCAACAAGAAGAAATGTGAGTGAGACAAAACATTTTTTGAGCATTCAATTTAATGAAAACAACGAATAAACTGAAACAGGCTGTTTTTCAGCTAATCAAAAGCTTAGGACCACACCTCCCAAAAAAAACGAAACCCCCCCAAAACAGAAATCCAACTTCCAAACATGAACTACAAATGAGTAGCTCCGCCGTTATTGTTTATCACTTCAAAAATTTGTTTCGGCATGCTTGATGCAAGCGTTTCCATGAGATGAGTGGGAACATTTCTCCAAGTGGTTAAGACGGCCGCACGAAGGCGGAACTGGAACTGTTGTCCATTTTTGTAAACTTCCCTTGCCATCCATCCCCAAAGGTTCTCAATTGGATTTAGATCAGGGGAACACGCAGGATGGGCCAAAAGAGTGATGTTATTCTCCTGGAAGAAGTCCCTTGTCCTGCGGGCATTGTGTACTGTAGCGTTGTCCTGTTGAAAAACCCAGTCGTTACCACACAGACGAGGGCCCTCAGTCATGAGGAATGCTCTCTGCAACATCTGGACATAGCCAGCGGCCATTTGGCGCCCCTGCACTTCCTGAAGCTCCATTGTTCCACTGAAGGAAAAAGCACCCCAGACCATTATGGCGCCCCCTCCACTGTGGCGCATAGAAAACATCTCAGGTGGGATCTGCTTGTCATGCCAGTAACATTGGAAACCATCAGGACCATCAAGGTTAAATTTTTTCTCATCAGAGAATAAAACTTTCTTCCACCTTTGAATGTCCCATGTTTGGTGCTCTCTTGCAAAGTCCAAACGAGCAGTTCTGTGGCTTTCAAGTCGACAATGTCTTTGAAGACGTTTTTTGTTTTTGAAGCCCTTCAGTCTTAGATGCCGTCTGATGGTTATGGGGCTGCAGTCACCACCAGTAAGGGCCTTAATTTGGGTCGAGGATCGTCCAGTGTCTTGACGGACAGACAATTGGATCCTCCGGCTCAGTGCTGATGAAATTCTTTTGGGTCTTCCACTTGACTTTTTTGTTCCATAACCCTCAGGATCATTTAAGAAATTCCAAATGACTGTCCTACTGCGTCCCACCTCAGCAGCGATGGCGCGCTGTGAGAGACCCTGCTTATGCAGTTCAACAACCCAACCACGTTCAAAAAGGGAGAGTTTTTTTGCCTTTGGCATCACAACGTGTGACTACCTGACAGAAAATGAATGAATCCACATCTTTGCAGAGATTTGGCCTTTTAAAGGCATGTGGTCCTAAAATTTGGATCAGCTGAAAAACAGCCTGTTTCAGTTTAATCGTTATTTTCAATTAATTGAATGTTCAAAAATTTTTTTGTCTCACTCTCATTTCTTCTTGTTGCATGTTGAAGCTCTACTTGTAAACTTGGAATTTTTTTTGCCATTTTTCAAGTGGTCTTAAACTTTTGATCAGGACTGTATATATATATATATACACACATCTAATATATAAAGCTGAGTGTATGTGTGTGTATGTATGCCCGCTAAAGGAATCCGCACTGTCACATTTGCAATTACAAATTTTGGCACACAGGTACATCAGGTGTCCTGGAAGATTTTAGACCGGGTCTCAGCTCTCTAGCACGTACCGTTCCTGAGATATTCCCAAAAAATGACCTATATTAGCCAATAGAAACCTGCAGGTCTTTCTCTTCATATCCCAACTTCATATCCCAACTACCATACACAATGTCAGATGTCACTTATCAGCCAATAGAAGCTCGCAGGCCCTTAGTCTCCACATACACACAGTTTTACACCAGGTTTCCATAACAACCCAGCCATTTTTCTTCACTGCTGTAGGTCAGCTTTAAAGGGGCAGAGTGCTGTGGATGACATTGTTAAGAGAGCGCAGTGCTGTGGAGGTCACAGTTCAGGGGCAGGTAGGCTGGCCATTCAGGCCACCCTCAAAAGGCGGGCTTAAAAACCCTGTCCCCAAGTCCCACTAAACCACGCCCTCTCCCACTCCGCAGCCGACGGGGATTGAAAAATGAATGTAAAAATCAACTTCTGTCAGCTGCAGGGGTCGGAGGGACAGTGACTTTCTCCCTGCAGCTCATGCTCAGACAGCACAGTGCTGCTGTCTAAGAGTGAGCTGTTCAAAAGAACATCCATGTGTAAGGACAGGGAGTCTGAAAGCCAGACCTTTGGCCATCCTAAGGGCAGGCTGCTATGGAGGTCAGTCTTAAGGGGCAGATTGCTGTAGAGGCCACTGTTACAGGGACAGGGTGTTGTGGAAATCACTGTAAAGGAAATGGGATACTGTGGAGGTCACTAATAAAGGGTCAGTGTTAAGGGGCAGATTGCTGTAGAGGCCACTGTTACAGGAACAGGGTGTTGTGGAAATCACTGTTAAGGAGATGGGGTACTGTGGAGGTCACTAATAAAGGGGCGGCCGCTGTGGAGGTCACTGTTAAAGGGGTGGGCTGCTGTGGAGGTCGCTGTTAATGGGGCGGGGTGCTGTTGAGGTCACTGTTAAGGGGGCGGGCTGCTGTGCAGGTCTCTGTTAAGGGGACAGGGAACTGTGGTGGTCACAGTTAAGGGGACGGTCCGCTATGAAGGTCAGTGTTAAGGGGTGGGGTGCTGTAGAGGTCCCTGTTAAGGGGGCAGGGTGTTGTGGACGTCACATTTTAAGAGAACAGAGCTCTGTAGAGGCCACTGTTAAGGGGGTGGGTTATTGTGGAAATCACTGTTAACGAGACGGGGTACTGTGGAGGTCAATAATAAAGGGGCGGCCACTGTGGAGGTCACTGTTAAAGGGGCGGAGTTCTTTATTTTAGGGAAAAAGGCTCAGCAAATCCTTTGATATCTCTTTGCTCATGTTCACACAGAGAAGTGCTGACTGTACTCAATCCACAGATCTTCTTTGTGAAGAAAGCATTCAATTTAAATGTTCATTGAGCATTATATTGCTGTCTCTGGTGCTCTGTTTGTACAGGCACTTTTGGCAGTTTCCTGATATAAAAGATAACGGCAGTCATACATGAATAGGACTAGACCACCACTTAGTCCCTCTTAAAAGTTTATAATGCTATGCACTATATTATCGAGGAAAATTAGACCTACCGTCCGTATACTTTTTATTGACCTTCTCTTAGATTAGAAAAATTGGGAGCCTCCGGGCAGAGCAGACATGAATACTAAATTTTTTATTTTTTTACAGCCAAACTGTTCCAAGACTGCAATAAACATTGCTTCCCCCTCAATTTTGTTTGAAAGATTGTTTTTCTTCTGTATGTATTGGTAACATCTTCAATGCAAGAGGGACCCACAATCTGAGGAATAAACATAAGTTGCTGACTTTTCTGGCACTAACTGAATGTTGGTTTTTGATATTTCCAGGAAGAGTAAAGGAACTCTCTATTGTGTATTTAGATGTGCTTGGACTCCTGCCAGAGAGGAATCTGAACGTTTGTGTATGGCAAGCAATAATAAAAATTATATTTTACACATGGAAGTGGGTAAATAATCATTTTTCACGCAGAACTCCAGAATCCTCCACTCCGAGTTTCATTTACCTCAGTACATATGACAGTTTCCTGATAACTTTCATTTGTTTTACACTGGTTGTTAGTCTGACTGTGGTTTATAATCTTTCCCTCTTTGCTGGTTAATATCTTCTCCATTGCTCCAGTGTGTTTTGCTTGCCTGTATACACAGCAGAAAGTCAGTGTAAGGCTACATTCACACAACCAGGAAAAATGGCAGTGCGAAGGCCGTGTAAGTAACTGCAGTCACACAGCCATTTATAACCAATTGAAGTCTATGGGGCTATTCACTTGGCATTTTTTTTAACTGCCATTCAATGGTGGCCATCAAAAAAAAGAAAGTCCTATTTTTGACCATTTTTACTGCCAAATAGAGCCCATTAAAATTAACGGGACTGTTTTTAACGGCCGTTTAGACAGAAGTGTACCTGTTTGACGGCCTTTAGAAATGGATACACTGTAAAAAAGCTATTCAGGGGTTAAAAAAATAAATAAAATCATCCACTTGCACGCTCTGGGACACAGGCTCCTCATTGCAGGCTTTAGGACCTGAGCATAGGTCCTGCCTCCAGTGGGGAGAAAGTGTTCCATCACATGCACATGGATGAGGTGATTATATATTATATATTTTTTAAATTGTTAGCACTATCGGGAGCTCGGGGGATGGCGGGGGGGGGGGTTGTCACATATTACTGAGGGTACAGTGGAGTTGAATTATATATGGGGCCATTTTTTATTTCTTTATACTCGGGGGTCCCAGAGGGTGCCATTATTTACATTAGAGGCACAAAGGGGGCAAAGGGGGTCATTCTTTATACTCGGTAGCACTATGGGGGACATTATGTATATGGACGGCACTGCAGAGGTTGGCATAAAAAATAAATAAAAGACAATTAAATGGATGCCTTTTTAGTGCTCTTAGTAGAAATAAGGCAGATCTATAAGTCCCTCCTATAGAGCCCCCATTAGTAATAAAAATGCCTATAATGTCCCCTGTATTTGCAGTGCCCCCTGTTGTTATATTCCTCCCTCCACCATACAGTCCCATGTAAATAACATCACAACATCTCTCCTGCCGCCTCCAAAATAAAGTCCCATGTAAATAACATCACTCCCCTCAGCCCCTCCAACATACAGTCCCATGTAAATAACACTAATTCCCTCCCCCTGCCATAGAGTCCCATGTAAATAGCATCAAATCATCTCTCCAGCCCCTCCAATATACAGTCCCATGTAAATAACATCCCTCTCAATCTACAGCCCCCTCCAAAATACAATCCCATGTAAAACACATCACCTCCTCCCCAGCCGCCTCCAACATGCAATCCCATGTAAACATCACCCCCTCAACATTCAGTCCCATGTAAATAACATCACTCCCTCCCATAGCCGCTATCAACATACAGTCCCATGTAAATAACATCCCTGCCTCACCCAGCCCCCTCTGACATACAGTCCCATGTAAATAACATCACTCGCTCCCACAGCCACCTTCAGCATACAGTCCCATGTAAATAAAATCACCGTGCCCCAGCCCCCTCCAACATTCAGTCCCATGTAAGTAACATCACTCCCACCCCCACCCCCCTCAAACATACAGTCCCATGTAAATAATATCACTCCCTCCTACAGCCCCCTCGAACACACAGCTCCATGTAAATAACGTCTAATATGCAAGCAGGTGTGGACCCACTGCACCACTGACTGGGTATACTCTGGAGGGGCGTAACTAAGCAACTACCTGGTCTTCACTAGAGCCTCTGATGGTGAGGATAGGCTTGGGCCGTTAGGGTAGTTACCAGGGGCTACTCCAGAGCAGTCCCCGAGTCAGTGGCAGCTGACCAGGGGGTCAGAGTACTCGGTGCAAGGATCGAGGGGACTTGCGTGGCCAGGTTCCGGGTCTGGACAGGCAGCAATCAACCCAAGTCAGTAAGCGAGATCCGAGGTCAGGGCAGGTGGCAAACAGGCAAAGTCCAGGAGTTCAATAACCAAGGTCCGGTACACAGCGAAGCAGACAAAAGAGACACCTTAGCACTTGGAGATAAACAAGCTAAAACCATGAGGTTGCTCAGGCATCTTCCTGTGGTAGGAAGCGCCTTTAAATACCTGCTACAATCCAGCCATAGGCTGGTGAGACAGAGAGCATGTATGTGCTGCCTCATAGGTGAAGAGAGACACACCTATGCAAGCTCAAACACCAGTACAAGTCTCCAGCTGGAAGGAAACTCTGGCATGGAACACAGATACAATAGTTAAGTTACCTGCTGCCTGCACTTGTCAGCATGGCGCGCAGGAGGGAAAGAGGGAGCCTGGCGCCCCTGTCCGCAGTTAGGGGCAGCAGCGCCGGCACGGACCGCTGGGCTAACAACGTCTCTCCCTTCATCCCTAACATACAGTCCCAGTTAAATAACCACAACTTCCAGCATTGCTCTGCCTCTCCCTTCACTTACCTCTCCTCATGTAGCAGACATCACCACAGCCTTTTCTCTTCACTGCTGTCCTCTCCTGCACTGGTCACATGATGGTGACATCATCGCAGATCCTTCCCAACCACTGCCTGTTTTTCTGGTCACATGACCTGTGATGTCACCATAGGTCCTTCAGCTTTTCCAGTGCATTAGATTAGGGTCACAACTCTGTTCCTATATTCAGAATGGGGCCCCTGAGGAGAGCACACAGCACATGTTCTGCATTCTCTCCATTCACTGAAACTTATTTTATGGAATAAGATAATGGAATGGAGAGTGGGCGCGCTTGCATCGTATACTCTCCTTCATTTCGACCATTATGGAGATAGGTGCTGGTCCCACCTCTTGGACTCCTTCCTATCTGACATTGATAATACCCTTTTTTAATACATGTGCTCCATTGATTTGAATATGAGAACTAGCTGTTTAACATGGATTAAATGGATACACAATTTGATGTGTAGTTACTGCTACACATCTTCCTGTATGACACTGCAGAATGTCAACTTAGCCTTACGCATCTGACATCAATATTTGGTCAATCATATAAGATGATATTTTATTCTTCACAGTCATAAAATTAATAAAAAAAAGCCTTTTTGTAGTGAAAGGGATGGAAGAATGTTTGGTTTCTCAATATAATTTATTTGCAGGTAGACTTCAGTGAGGGGGACCTTTTGGTGACCAGATGACAGGAATAACCGCTAATATGGCTGCCAATAATACCTACCTGTTAGTGACTTCCTGTCCCAGCAACTATTGTTAGAAATGTAGATCATGACAAAAAGACTGCAAGCATGTATAGAACATAATGATTCTGGAGTGCAGTCATGTATTCACTTTTAGATGGCGAGGTATACTTTTATCAATGACCACTTTACTGCTATGATCACTAGCCACCAAATTACTACCATATTGTGCTTTATACAATAAATGCGTATCTTATTCCATAAAATATATTTGAAGTATGAACTGTATTTCCTTCTTTCATTCATATACGGATCAGGTACTTTCATATGTCTTCATATGAATTTTGCAAAGCAGAATCAAAACTAAAAGCCAAGAAGAAGAAACAAGACACAAGATGAAAGCGGGAAATTACTGAAGGCATGATTTCAATCATCATTTTACTAGCAGTATGATTTTACATTTGAATAAGAAGTAGCTTATTTTGAGCTGTAACAAGCATATATAACTGAGCTCTCTGTTTATATCCCAACAGAATAACACATTCTATAAAGCTAACATTTCTGTTAGGACTAATAGCTTTAGTAGAATTAGCAATCGCAGATATAGATGCATAGTGTGAGTATAAAGTAAAAGGAATGATGCCTGTTATGTTTAATATCACATGTTACCATTTGCCAGGGAATGTTATAAGTGGCGGTATGAGAGCATAGCTTTTATAAATCCTGTACTAACACGAGAGCTTTCACTGCATTATTTTGTAGGCTCATCCGTCATGAATAGGATTATGTGTAACACTTTCAGAGACAGCAAGCAAGAGCCAAGGGAGAACGAAATATAATGCATTGTTGTTTTATTGTTTTTTTATTTATTTATTTTCTCTTGGAATCAGTATGACACATTTAGCATGACTGTGCTGTTCTTCATTGCGCCTGTAATTTTTAAGCAGGTAAATTGAGCTACTGAAAATCGGAGGATGCCACGGAGTACAATGCCAAATTCTGTACTATATGATTTACTAATCAGCAGTGAATTGATTATTTTTAGATGAGTAAAGATTAAAGAATGAGAAACTAAACATTAGAAAATGTAACTGGAGCAGTCTTTACATGCGTTCCATTTACTATAAGGTTCAAGTGTAACTATAATTTTTTTTGTAATGTATTGGGGCAGTGATACTGACCATTTTTGTAATATACTTTACTGAAATCGCACACTTCTATTAGAAAAATAGCTGTAAAGTGGCCCATTTTGAGCCTTACCGGCGCTCCCCTGTCTTCTGTTACATAACTGTGGAGACTTGCTAACACTGACTGTGTTATGTAACAGAAGACAGAAGAGCGTCGCTAAGGCTCAACATGGGTCACTTTACAGCTATTTTTCTAATAGAAATGTGCGATTTCAGTAAAGTATATTACAAAAATGGTCAGTATCACTGCCCCTAAACATTACATAAATAAAAAAAAGAATGACAGTTACACTTTAACTGCACATGAAGCAGGTTACGCACGGATTTTCTTGTCATGTACTATAGAACCAACAAAGTGAACAAGATTTGACAAACCTTATGTGCACTTTGCTTTTTTTCCTCCGTGCGAAAATGTACCTATCCTGTAGATTTTCTGCAGTATGTCAACCAGGGGTGGACTGAGAACCCTCAGGGCCCCTGGGCAAAATAGATCAAGGGACCCCTTCCAGGCCTCCACCCATGTTCCGCCTCCAGCCACGCCCATATGCCGCCTCCACCCCCCGGTCGCACCACGATTGCTAAGCCCCTGATCCCATCACTACAGAAATTCATCGCTCCATACCTCTTACATCCAGTGACGTCTCTTTTGATGTAGATGTTCTATGTCTTCGTCTTCTCCTTTCAGCCCAGACCACCATTTTGTCGCCATTTTCCATCTCTGCAGTTTGACAAAAAAAAAAAAAAAAATCTTAGTTTACTACTTTTCCATCATCCGCCCATCTTCTGGACAAATCATCCTACTACCCCCAATACTGTGCTCCCCAATACTATACTGAAGAAACAGATAATACCCCTGATAATACTAGTACCACACAGAGCCCCCCATATAAAATACCCCTTCTTTGTGGCCTCAGTAGAAGCCCCCATAGTGCCCCATAATAATGTGCCAGTAACAAGTGCCCCCCAATCATGTGCCAGTAACAAGTGCCTCTCCCCCATGTGCCAGTAACAAGTGCCTCTATCATCCCCCCATGTGCCAGTAACAAGTGCCTCTATCATCCCCCCATGTGCCAGTAACAAGTGCCTCTATTATCCCCCCATGTGCCAGTAACAAGTGCCTCTATCATCCCCCCATGTGCCAGTAACAAGTGCCTCTCTCCGTCCCCCCATGTGCTAGTAACAAGTGCCTCCCCCCCCCCATGTGCCAGTGAAAATTGCCTCTCTCCTTTTCCCCCCATGTGCCAGTAACAGATAGTCCAGATACCTCCGCTGCGATGCAGGCCTCTTCCGGCCTGTGTCCTGCGCTGTATGGCTCAGGATGACGTCATCGCGCCGCCTGCACCGGCCTCTGATAGGCTGCCGGCATAAGGCCCGCAGCCTATCAGAGGAACAGGGAAGGGAGACACCTCTCCCTCCCCTGCCCCACAGCACAGCCATCTGTATCGCTGTCCTGACGACGGTGATACAGAGGTCTATGGAGATGAACGCTTCCACAATGGAAGTGTTCATCTCCCTGTGACCTGCCGCCGCCGGCCCCCTTCCCGGCCGGGCCCTCGGACCACATCCGAAGTGCCCGACCGCTCAGTCCGCCCCGATGTCAACTGTTTGTGCAATTCTGCACCTTATGTAGAGTGGTTTTCCTCATAGGGGTTGTTAACATTAACAAAAACACGCAATAAAAACCGCACAAAACAAGCTACAGAAACTGCAATAAATAGTGACGATTTATGTGCATTATTATGCGGTTTTGGTGTGGATTATCTGCATACAAATATGCACCATGTGCATGTACACTAATAGATAGTGACCATACATCATACATATGTGATGGCTATGTCTCTGCTGGTCATGTTGACTCGGCTCGACATTTATGGAATCAGTTATGGTCAACCCCACAGTCACACTGGTTGCGATGCGCTAATGGTTTATGTGAAATTCCTCTCCGTAAAGGATGGTAAGGCGTGGTGCAACCCAATGAGAATTAAGTCCAGAGAGTCAGGGTTTGTAGTAAACCAGTGGAACTCTTTACTGGTGGAATTCAAGAGCAAAACAATACAGGAAAGGCACTGAGCTGGCTTCTCCAGTCTCTTCCCAGGCAGAAGAAGGTTTCATGCTGAGGAAAGGCCTGAGCTAGCTGTCCCTTTCTCTCCCAGAAGGCTGGTAGCCTGGCCAAAGGTTGGTGACCCACGGTCTGTGGCTCAGTCGTTTGACTGGCTCCCTGGTCAATAGGCTGGTAACCCAGGGTCTGTGGCTCATTATCCCCATCTTAGCATCTTCTTCCGGTGGAGGCTGGAAATGTACTATAGTTGCCCTCAACTGAAGTGTCCTTCCAGCTGCTAGTCCATAGTGGATAAATAGAAAAAGGTTACAGCCAGCTCACCTGTCGATCCTATGCGATGGTGCACGGGGCGGACTCAAGCCAGTCCAGCGGTAAGTAGATAAAATGAAAAAGTGCTCCGGCACTCAAGGACGTTCTGTGCAAAAAAATCCCGGTCTTTATTTATTCTTCACCAAAATACAGGTACAGACAGCAACAGTGACACGAGGACCCCACTGCTCCCCACGATCTACGCGTTTCGAACGGTGTCGTTCTTACTCATGATCTGAGTGGATAAATCACAGTCAAGTATGTGGAGACCTCACCATCTCACCTATATAAGCTTTTTGGACATCTCATTTGTAAACCATGATTGTTGGGTCCAAATTGTGCACTGAAGTTGGATGAGAAGAATCATCTTGAAAACAATGTTTCAACTCATCCCAAAGATGTTTGATGGGCTTGAGATCAGAGCTCTGTGCAGGCCACTTATATCCCTGAACACCATACTCATCAATCAATGTCTTTATGGACCTCCTTTTGTGTACAGGGATATGTTCATACCATATTTATACCATATTTTATACCATATTTTTGATATTGGCTCATTTTGGATGATGTGAACATGCGTAAAACCATCTGTTAAATCAAGTGCATGGGAGAGATACTGGTGCACCGTTTGCATAGTGCAGCAGTATTAGTAATCTCCTCCACTGTTTCCAACATTCACAACATACATCATTGCCAAAAAAAAAAAAATAACGCACCAAGAAGATGTTGATGAAATTGAATGAAACTTTATGTGTGTGAATTTAATGATGATATATGTAAGCGATTATAATATTAGGGTTCATGCACACAACCGCAATTGGCCCTGGAAACACGGCCCGTGGATCAGCCGCATGTCTTGGGCCAACTACGGCTCCCCTGAACTGAACTGACTGTATCATAGCAATTTATGATACAGTCAGTTTGTATCTGGTTGCATGGCTATTGTAGTGTACTCACATGATGATGTGATTCCACTGTAATAGACCTGCAAACAGTTAGAGACTGGTCGTATTATAAATTAGGCTACTTTCACACTCGCGTTTTGGCTTTCCGTTTGTGAGATCCGTCATGGGCTCTCACAAGCGGTCCAAAATGGATCAGTTTTGTCTTAATGCATTCTGAATGGAAAAGGATCCGCCCAGTTTGCCTCCGATCAGTCTCCATTCCGCTCTGGAGGCGGACACCAAAACACTGCAGCCAAACGGAACCGTCCTTGCACACAATGTAAGTCAATGGGGACGGATCCGTTTTCTCTGACACAATAGAAAACCGATCCGTCTCCCATTGAATTTCATGACTGATCCGTCTTGGCTATGTTACATCTAATACAAACGGATGCGTTCATAACGGATGCATACGGATCAATTTTTGCAGATCCATGACGGATTCGCCCAAAACGCGAGTGTGAAAGTAGCCTTAGGCCTCATGCACACGGCCGTTGTTTTGGTCCGCATCCGAGCTGCAGTTTTGGCGTCTCGGATGCGGACCGATTCACTTCAATGGGGCCGCCAATGATGCAGTGTTTGTTTACGCGTTTCAGACAATACGTCCTTATTCGTAACACTGTATCACGGTGGAGAGCATGATTTAAATGTTAACTTGCCCCTCCTCCTGAAAGGAGGCAAGGGGAAGAAATGTTTCATTGGTCACTCCATCATGATAGAACCTGTTACCCATTTTAAGTTTCATGTGCCCTTCACACTGGGATTTCATCCTACGCCCAGTTAACTCATACCAATCCTGAATCTCCGGATCATACCGAAGGAGCTTGATATACGCACTCCAGTGTAAGGCCAGTGTACTGTATTGGGGACGACGGGAAAATCTGTGCTCTACACCTAAACCAATATTAAAAAATCGTGTGAGAAAAATGAAGAGCAAAACACCAAGAGTCAGTTTCTCATCAGAGATAGATGTCTCAGACAGCCTGGAGACCACACAGGAAACAAGAGGAAATGTTACTGTCTCTCCTGAAAGCCCGGACAATGTTGGTGCAAAGCCGTCATATTATAAAAGAAGCAGAAACAACAGAGATAACAGTGTGGCTGAAAATACGGCAAAAACGAAATAAAAGATCAGGATGGAAACATAAGAAAGCCATATCAGAGATTTACACACGGCGTCAAACAAAACAAAAGTAATTAAGGTGAATACTGATGATTCCAGAAATGTATTGAATCTATCTAATATTGTACTAAGTAAGGAACAAGAATATGTTGTATCGCTGGGTTTAAATTTTGCACCCACCATGCAATTCGATATATTCAATACAATTCTGGATGTGAACAAATTTGTGCGCAACTGGACGGTCTCCCGACATTTTCACGACGTCCATGCGGCTGCTGATCTCCCGCTGACAGAAGTGCATACACATGAAGAAAATATTTATAAGGACTTTATGTTCAATGAACAACTGTCCTTGTGCTGTCTTGCGGGACTTCAGCGGGAGCAGGGGCCCCGTGAATTGGCCAATGAGGGCAAGAGATTGCAAACACGTAATCCCCATTTCTATCCTATCATGTCGCGTACCACCAGCATGGACACATTCCAGGAAGTGCTAGAAAAAGAGCTGAGGAGACTACATAAGGAAACCAATGAGGTTAGAATTCAAGATAATCTAACTCGCTCCCAGCCTGTGGCATTGTCAGAACTGCAAGCCTCAAAGGAGGTTGTTATTAAGATGGCGGACAAGGGGGGAGGGGTGGTGGTCTTGGACAGGGAGATGTACAATGGTAAAATGTTGCATCCACGTACAGAAAATTATCTAAGGACCCTCTAATGGATTTCAGAAAATAATATTTGATGTTATTACATAGAGGTCAAAACGTAGGTGTCTTTACGGACACAGAATATAGATATCTGTGCGTGGATGCACCAGTGACACCAATAATGCATGCCCTGCCCAAGGTCCACAAACAGACCAACCCTCCCCCCTTGCGGCCAATAGTATCAGGGATAGGGTCCCTGACGGAGCGCCTGGGCAATTGGCTGGACAATATTTTACAGGCGTGTTCCAGGGTTTCTAAAAGATACATCAGACATCCTAAGAGCTATGTATAACTTAAAATGACAGAGTATAAATGGATCACAGCGGATGTTGTGGCCTTGTACCCGTCTATCCCCCACAGGGTTGCTTTGCTGGCTATGGAGTTTCATCTACATAATTACACAAGACATAGCGATGCCTTCATTGATTATGCGTGCGAAGTTGCTGAATTCCTACTGGTTCACAACTACTTCATGTTTGATGATGGATATTATCTCCAGATACGTGGGGTGTCAATTGGGGCAAAGTTCTCGCCCTTATTGGCTAAGGGTAAAGGTAAATTAAATATTTTAATTAGCTATTCATTTGCAAAAATATATTTTACATTGTTAAGTGAAAAAGTCCTTTTTTTCTTCAGATTGACAGCTGACTGCACGATCCTGTATATAGCATTAAGGTAAGAAACAATATAGAAACATAGAAACATAGAATGTGTCGGCAGATAAGAACCATTTGGCCCATCTAGTCTGCCCAATATACTGAATACTATGGATAGCCCCCGGCCCTATCTTATATGAAGGATGGCCTTATGCCTATCCCATGCATGCTTAAACTCCTCCACTGTATTTGCAGCTACCACTTCTGCAGGAAGGCTATTCCATGCATCCACTACTCTCTCAGTAAAGTAATACTTCCTTATATTACTTTTAAACCTTTGCCCCTCTAATTTAAAACTGTGTCCTCTTGTGGTAGTTTTTCTTCTTTTAAATATGCTCTCTTCCTTTACCGAGTTAATTCCCTTTATGTATTTAAAAGTTTCTATCATATCCCCTCTGTCTCTTCTTTCTTCCAAGCTATACATATTAAGGTCCTTTAACCTTTCCTGGTAAGTTTTATCCTGCATATATGCAGTGTTATATTTGTTTTAAATGTCGCAATGGTTTTGCGGCTCCCAGTTTTTTATTTCCTTCGGAAATGGGTCCAAGTGGTTCTTTATGTCTTAAAGGTTGCAGACCCCTGGCCTATTGGGAGGAGAAATATATCTACAGCCCAAACAATCCCTCTGGTACAGCAGATACATCGATGACCTGCTCCTTATATGGGCGGGCGATGTGTCTGCCGTGTCGGACCTCCAGGGCTATCTTAACAATAATGAATATAATTTACGCTTTACGTGAAACATGGAAAGTACAAACATAGATTTTTTTGGACCTAACATTGAGTGGTCATCCGGGTGAGATAGTGAGTACACCAACCTTTAGAAAGGACACAGCTGGTAACTCCATCCTCAATGCCAAAAGTCATCACCCACTACATGTCATCAAGGCAATCCCTGTGGGGGAATATATCCGTGCCATGAGGAATTGTAGCTCTGCATCTACATTTAAGGAGGAGTGTAGGCTGATTGACAGCAGATTGAAAAGTAGAAACTATCCAGATTGGATGCTCTGCAGAGGCAAAAATATAGCAATGCAGAGAACAAGATTCAATATGCTGTTTGGTGGTGGGAATAGTGACAAATACAAGAAAGACTATATAAAGGGAAAGGAGAAACAGAGCAATGTTAAGAGGTGGGGATGCCTACCCTCGTACTAACATACAGTAAACAATTTAATAAAATACGTAATATACTGAACAACTCCTTACCAATTCTGTATGAGGACCAGATATTGTATGATGCATTGAAGTCTGGATGTCGCGTAGTTCCAAGGAGGGCTCCCACCCTGTCAAATTCTCTGTCGCCGTCTCTTTTCTCTTCGAGAATAGTTGCTAGAAACAACGGAAGTAGCTGGCTAAGGTACATTGGTTTCAGTAAATGTGGTGGCAGCCCATGCAAGACATGTAGTTATGTTGTCCCAAAGAAAAATTTTGATAATTCTGACCACTCCCTCACATTTACTATAAAAAGTCACATTAATTGCAATACTAAGGGTGTGGTTTATGTTATTGTCTGCACTGAGTGTGACCTCATGTATGCGGGGAGTACCACACAAAAATAAAAAAATAGAGTATTGGAACATCTCAACTATATTGCAAATCCTGCTGCGGTAAATATTTCCAATGTGGCCACACTTTGTCCAGCTTCATGCCCGTCGAACCAGATCCTTTTGTGCTTTTGGGGTGGAAAAAGTGAGTGCACCGACACGTGGAGGAGACCACCACAAAAAACTTCTCCTCCGCGAAGCATACTGGATCTTCAGGTTAAACACAAGGGTTCCTGCGGGCCTGAACCTGAAGAAAGAGTTAATGTATATATATCAATAAATGCATTTTTGTACCTTAGATCCAGTGTGTAAGTATTTACTATAATGATCCTAATGTAGTTTAATATAGCGTGGGGCTAGACCAGAAGTGGTTTTTTACTATTTGTGATTTTTATTTAATGTAACATGTAGCTGTTCACACTGTGCGTTTTCTTCTCCTGGCCTTACACTGGAGTGCGTATATCAAGCTCCTTCAGTATGATCCGGAGATTCAGGATTGGTATGAGTTAACTGGGCGTAGGATGAAATCCCAGTGTGAAGGGCACATGAAACTTAGTATGTAAATGGGTAACAGGTGCTATCATGATGGAGTGACCAATGAAACATTTCTTCCCCTTGCCTCCTTTCAGGAGGAGGGGCAAGTTAACATTTAAATCATGCTCTCCACCGTGATACAGTGTTACGAATAAGGACGTATTGTCTGAAACGCGTAAACAAACACTGCATATGATGTGATTGTGTCTGCTGTTGAATATTGTGAAATAAAGGAGAAGTTTTTAAAGAGGACGAATATTGCTTTCTGGAGCCGTTTTTCCGTTATTTTCTACTTTACCGTACCTGGGACTCATCCAAAGGCTTCTGAATACGGGTATAAATACCAGACAAAAGGTGAGCTGGAAAAAAGTGTGTGTTTGGAATTTATATTAAAGGCTGTCAGTGGCGTTCCGCAAATTGCGGAACGCACACGGACGCCATCCGTGTTTTGTGGACCGCAAAACACACAAAGGTCGTGTGCATGTAGCCTTACTATGATACATTCAGTTCAGGTCAGGGGAGCAGTGGTCAGCCAGTGAGATGCGGCCGACATACAGGCCGTGTTTCAGGGGTCAATCACGGTCTGTTGAATGAGTACTTACAGCAAAAGGATACATTTATTGGGGAAAATTTACTCTGTTGAGCCACCTCAAGCTTGGATATAAGCCTGGCTTATAGATTCCGCACATTTGTACGTTGCTGAAGCTGGCGTACTAGTTGATCCCATAAATGCTCGACTGGCAAATATAGTGACCCGGCAGACCAAGGAAGTGTTGCTGTCTGGAAGAAACATTCCTGGGACACCCTTGCTATACACTCACCTAAAGAATTATTAGGAACACCTGTTCTATTTCTCATTAATGCAATTATCTAGTCAACCAATCACATGGCAGTTGCCTCAATGCATTTAGGGGGTGGTCCTGGTCAAGACAATCTCCTGAACTCCAAACTGAATGTCAGAATGGGAAAGAAAGGTGATTTAAGCAATTTTGAGCGTGGCATGGTCGTTGGTGCCAGACGGGCCAGTCGGAGTATTTCGCAATCTGCTTAGTTACTGGGATTTTCACGCACAACCATTTCTAGGGTTTACAAAGAATGGTGTGAAAAGGGAAAAACATCCAGTATGCGGCAGTCCTGTGGGTAAAAATGCCTTGTGGATGCTAGAGGTCAGAGGAGAATGGGCCGACTGATTCAAGCTGATAGAAGAGCAACGTTGACTAAAATAACCACTCGTTACAACCGAGGTATGCAGCAAAGCATTTGTGAAGCCACAACATGCACAACCTTGAGGCGGATGGGCTACAACAGCAGAAGACCCCACCGGGTACCACTCATCTCCACTACAAATAGGAAAAAGAGGCTACAATTTGCACGAGCTCACCAAAATTGGACTGTTGAAGACTGGAAAAATGTTGCCTGGTCTGATGAGTCTCGATTTCTGTTGAGACATTCAAATGGTAGAGTCCGAATTTGGCGTAAACAGAATGAGAACATGTATCCATCCTCTGATGGCTACTTCCAGCAGGATAATGCACCATGTCACAAAGCTCGAATCATTTTGAATTGGTTTCTTGAACATGACAATGAGTTCACTGTACTAAAATGGCCCCCACAGTCACCAGATCGCAACCCAATAGAGCATCTTTGGGATGTGGTGGAACGGGAGCTTCGTGCCCTGGATGTGCATCCCTCAAATCTCCATCAACTGCAAGATGCTATCCTATCAATATGGGCCAACATTTCTAAAGAATGCTATCAGCACCTTGTTGAATCAATGCCACGTAGAATTAAGGCAGTTCTGAAGGCAAAAGGGGGTCCAACACCGTATTAGTATGGTGTTCCTAATAATTCTTTAGGTGAGTGTATATGGGCTAGCAGTATCCCGCTGGAAAAATATATATAAAGTATATACAAGAGCCAGAGTGCAGTATGTAGTGGAGGTAACCAATCCTGCTCATATACCAGTCAGGTTGCTGGAGGCCATTTTAAGTCATTCTTGGAGAACCCCCTTTAAAGGGGCCACAATGCTTTAGTTTGAAGGTCAGTGGGGGTCCCAGCATTCAAACCCCCATTGATCAGAAAGTAATAGTATATCAGAGATATGCCATCACCTTTTGAGATTGCTATAAAGTGATGTACTTTTTCTATAACTTTTAGGTAGGTTGTATGTGTCAAAGTGACATTCACATGAATGCATGGACTGAATATATCCCAGCAGAACATTGCTCGGAGCATCACATTGCCTCCACCTGGTCGCCTTTTTCCCCAGGTAAGCAATGCATAAGGCCACTCAAATGGTATGACAGAAAAAGTGATTAGTTGGACCAGGCCTACTTTTCCTTTGCTTCATGGTCACATCCAGTTCTGATGCTCATTGTAGGTGCTTTTGGTGGTGAATATATTAGCATAGGGACTCACTGGGTGTCATGGCCAGCAGTAACCTTTTCAGGAGCTTGTTCTTCATTGGATGTTCGCTGGGATTGGAAGAACAGGCTCAGATCCCCACAAGCATCAATAAGCCTTGGGTGACCATCACTCTTTCTTTGTGCCACGTTTTTCAGGTACTAACTACTACATATCAGGAACACTTCACAAGTCCTACTGTTTTAGAGATGGTGTAACGCGGGCATCTAGCCATCACAGTTTGACCTTGTCAAAGTCACTTAGATCCTTACGCCTGCATATTTATTCCTGCTTTCAACACATCAACTTCAATAACTGTTCATTTGCTACCTAATATATCCCATTTCTTGACAGATGCCATTGTCACAAGGTAATCAATGATATTCATTTAATCTGTCAGTAGATTTAATGTTTTGGCTTTTATACAGCAAGCCCCCACTAATAGCAGCTGCAGTTATCAAGTATTTTATGATTTAACCCTTTCAACCCCAGGCCAGTTTTCACCTTCCTGCCCAGGCCATTTTTTGTGCAAATCTAGTAACATAGTACATAACATAGTACATAAGGCCGAAAAAAGACATTTGTCCATCCAGTTCGGCCTGTTATCCTGCAAGTTAATCCAGAGGAAGGCAAAAAAAAAACTTGTGAGGTAGAAGCCAATTTTACCCACTTTAGGGGAATAAAAAATTCCTTCCCGACTCCAATCAGACAATCAGACTAACTCCCTGGATCAACGACCCCTCTCTAGTAGCTATAGCCTGTAATATTATTACACTCCAGAAATACATCCAGGCCCCTCTTGAATTCCTTTATTGTACTCACCATCACCACCTCCTCAGGCAGTTCCATAGTCTCACTGCTCTTACCGTAAAGAATCCTTCTCTATGTTTGTGTACAAACCTTCTTTCCTCCAAACGAAGAGGATGTCCCCTCGTCACAGTCACAGTCCTGAGGATAAATAGATGATGGGAGAGATCTCTGTACTGACCCCTGATATATTTATACATATTAATTAGATCTCCCCTCAGTCAAATTTTTTCTAAAGTGAATAACGCTAATTCTGATAATCTTTCAGGGTACTGTAGTTGCCCCATTCCAGTTATAACCAGTTATTCCAGTTATAACTTTAGTTGCTCTTCTTTGAACCCTCTCCAGCTCTGCTATGTCTGCCTTGTTTACAGGAGCCCAGAACTGAACACAGTACTACATGTGTGGTCTGACTAATGATTTGTAAAGTGATAGGACTATGTTCTTATCACGGGCATCTATGCCCCTTTTGATGCAACCCATTATCTTATTGGCCTTGGCAGCAGCTGCCTGACACTGGTTTTTGCAGCTTAGTTTGCTGTTTATTAAATCTCCTAGATCCTTTTCCATGTCAGTGTTTTACCATTTAGTATGTACGGGTGACTTGCATTATTCCTTCCCATGTGTATAACCTTACATTTGTCAGTGTTAAACCTCATCTGCCACTTATCTGCCCAAGCCTCCAATCTATCCAGATCCATCTGTAGTAGTATACTGTCCTCTTCAGTATTAATTACTTTACTCAGTTTAGTGTCATCTGCGAAAATTTATACTTTACTATGCAAGCCTTCTACAAGATCATTAATAAATATATTGAAGAGAATAGGGCCCAATACTGACCCCTGAGGTACCCCACTAGTGACAGTGACCCAATCCGAGTGTGTACCGTTAATAACCACCCTCTGTTTTCTATCATTGAGCCAGTTACTTACCCACATACAGATGTTTTCTCCCAGTCCGAGCATTCTCATTTTATATACTAACCTTTTATGTGGTACAGTGTCAAATGCTTTGGAGAAGTCCAGATATACGACATCCATTGATTCGCCGCTGTGAAGTCTAGAACTTACCTCCTCATAGAAACTAATTAAATTAGTTAGGCATGATCGATCCATCACGAAGCCATGCTGATACGGTGTTATTTGCTTATTTTCATTGAGGTACTCCAAGATAGCATCTCTTAGAAAACCTTCAAACAGTTCACCCACAACAGATGTTAAACTTACCGGCTTATAGTTTCCAGGCTCTGTTTTTTGACCCTTTTTGAATATTAGCACCACATTTGCCATGCGCCAATACTTTGGGACATTCCCTGTCAGTATAGAGTCCGCAAATATCAGAAATAAGGGTCTGGCTATGACATTACTTAATTCCCTTAGGATACGGGGGTGTATGCCATCCGGTCCTGGCGATTTGTCTATTTTAATCTTTTTGTGGTAACATATGTCACTTTTTGTGGTAATCACTTTAAAACGCTTTTACTTAGGCCATTCTGAGATTGTATTCTCGTCACATATTGTACTTTATGTCAGTGGTAAAATTGAGTCAAAATATTTAATTTTTATTTATAAAAAAAAATACCAAATTTACCAAAAATGTGGAAAAAAAATAGCTGTTTAGGCACCGTTTTTATTTTTTATTTACAACGTTCATCTGACAGGTTAGGTCATGTGGTATTTTTTATGGAGCAGGTTGTTACAGATGCGACAATACCAAATATGACTTTTTTTGGTTGTTTGTCAGTTTTACATAATGAAGCATTTTTGAAAAAAAAAAAGATTTTTTAGTGTCTCCATATTCTGAAAGCCATAGTTTTTTTTACATTTTTTGGCGACTGTTTGAGATGACGGTTTGATTCGTACTATTTTAGGGTGCATATAACTTTTTGATTGCTTGGTATTACACTTTTTGTGATGTAAGGTGACAAAAAAATAGCTTTTTTGACACACTTTATTTTTTATTTTTATTTTTTATAGTGTTCATCTGAGGGGTTAGGTCATGTGATATTTTTATATAGCAGGTCCTTACGGATGTGGCAATACCTAATTTGTAATTTTTTTTTATTTATTTAAGTTTTACACAATAATATCATTTTTGAAACAAAAAATAAATCATGTTTTAGTGTCTCCATAGTCTGAGAGCCATAGTTTTTTTTAGTTTTTGGGCGATTGTCTTAGGTAGGATATCATTTTTGCGGGATGAGATGACGGTTTGATTGGCACTATTTTGGGGTGCATATGACTTTTTAATCGCTTGCTATTACACTTTTTGTGATGTAAGGTGACAAAAAATGGCTTTTTTTACACCGTTTTTATTTTATCTTTTTACGGTGTTCATCTGAGGGGTTAGGTCATGTGGTATTTTTATAGAGCAGGTTGTTAAGGATGCAGCAATACCTAATATGTCAACTTTTAATTTTTTTTTACATTTAACACAATAAAAGCATTTTAGAAACAAAAATAAATAAATGTTTTAGTGTCTCCATAGTCTGAGAGCCATAGTTTTTTTTATTTTTTGGGCGATTGTCTTAGGTAGGGGCTCACTTTTTTGCAGGATGAGGTGACGGTTAGATTGGTACTATTTTGGGGGGCATATGCCTGTTTGATAGCTGGTGTTGCACTTTTAGTGATGTAAGGTGACCAAAAAATGTTTTTTTAGTACATTTTTTATTTAATTTTTTTGACGGTGTTCATCTGAGGGGTTAGGTCATGAGATATTTATATAGAGCCGGTCGATACGGATGCGGCGATATCTAATATGTCTACTGTTCTTTTTTCACAATTTTTTTATTTTTTAATTTACTTTATTTTGGGAAAAGGACGCTTTTTTTTTTACTTTAAACTTTTAATTTTTTTGTAAAACTAAATATTTTTTTTTACTTTCTTTTTTGTCCCACTCTGGGACTTCAACTTTTGGGGGTCTGATCCCCTTTACAATGCATGACAATACTTCTGTATTGTAATGCATTGGCTGTAAGTATATTACCAGGCTGCAGCCCAAGTCAGGGGGAGCCTACCAGGGTGCCCCCAGCAGGCCAGCGCCCTAGGAGAACGCCACAGCAGCGCGGGGACCCGATGGCTGCTCCCTCCCTCCTCATACATCAAAGGTTAATGCGCTGGCACCTGTGTTTTCACCGATGCCGGCGCATACAGCAGGGGTCCGGCTATCAGTCACTGCCAGACCCCTGCCGCTAATCGGGTGGGCGCAGCTCCTGCACCCGCCCGATTAGCCCGCCGTAGTAGTACGCCGCTGGGTGGCAAGTCACGTCCCACTGTGCCAGACTATTACGCCGCTGGTCGGGAAGGGGTAAAAGGTAAAAATGGATTATCAAAAATTAGAAAACGTGTTTTTTTCCCAAAAATTATTTCACACCTGTCCATAGCAGCTACCGGTAATTTGATATGCTCCGATACATTCACAAAATTGTGACAAAATAGCTGTGGTTTTGTCAATATCAGTGCAAAAATAATGACATAACTACCAAAATGTGTAAATATTTTTGAAAATCACAGCAAAATGCGATAAAGCCGCCATCTGTGAATACGTCCCAACTGCTGAAGCAGAAAGAAAGGGGTCCGTAATTTCAGTTTATCTGCTTGTGCTGATAGGAGAAAATGTGGGGAGAAGTCGTTGCTGCTTATCAGTTACTGTACTCGCACCCACAAGGTAGTTGTGCATGGTCAGAACTGTTAAAGGGCTCCACATTCTTATCAGTTTGCTAATTCAGCGGTAATGAGTGACAGCTGTACAGAGAAAACTGTTGGAATGTTTTAATAAGGACCAATTGAAAAATGTTTTTTTTTTCTTATCCCCAAATTAGTAGAATGCAATAATAATAAAAAATCCTCAATGGTTTGCACAGGCTTTAAGGAATTGGCACAACATTTAGTATAACTTACCACCTGTATCAGGGGCGGATTAGCCATAGACCTTGAAGGGAAATTTCCCGGTGGGCCAATGCCCAGGGTGCCACCCAAGTCCTCCTCACTGCCACGACTGGCTACATAATGAACACTCAATAGTAATTAACGCTATGAGAATCAGGTAACCATGTACCCAGCCAGTGACCGTACATGCCCTGAATTTAACTGTTGCGGCCTGCACCTCACCTCCTAAGCCCTCTGCTCTATAGACATCTGGTGGAGAAGGACAGAAGATGGTAACTATTGATGGCCACCGCAGAGGGCAGCTTTTGGGACAGTATACTATGCTACACTGTGACCTGACTACAAAATGGGGCCACTTTTATTTTATTTTTTTCCATGGCCACTTTAACCACTTCAGCCCCCAGTGCTTAAACACCCTGAAAGACCAGGCCACTTTTTACACTTCTGACCTACACTACTTTCACCGTTTATTGCTCGGTCATGCAACTTACCACCCAAATGAATTTTACCTCCTTTTCTTCTCACTAATAGAGCTTTCATTTGGTGGTATTTCATTGCTGCTGACATTTTTACTTTTTTTGTTATTAATCGAAATTTAACGATTTTTTTTGCAAAAAAATGACATTTTTCACTTTCAGTTGTAAAATTTTGCAAAAAAAACGAGATCCATATAGAAATTTTGCTCTAAATTTATAGTTCTACATGTCTTTGATAAAAAAAAAAATGTTTGGGTAAAAAAAAATGGTTTGGGTAAAAGTTATAGCGTTTACAAACTATGGTACAAAAATGTGAATTTCCGCTTTTTGAAGCAGCTCTGACTTTCTGAGCACCTGTCATGTTTCCTGAGGTTCTACAATGGCCAGACAGTACAAACACCCCACAAATGACCCCATTTCGGAAAGTACACACCCTAAGGTATTCGCTGATGGGCATAGTGAGTTCATAGAACTTTTTATTTTTTGTCACAAGTTAGCGGAAAATGATGATTTTTTTTTTTTATTTTTTTTTTCTTACAAAGTCTCATATTCCACTAACTTGTGACAAAAAATAAAAACTTCTATGAACTCACTATGCCCATCACGAAATACCTTGGGGTCTCTTCTTTCCAAAATGGGGTCACTTGTGGGGTAGTTATACTGCCCTGGCATTCTAGGGGCCCAAATGTGTGGTAAGGAGTTTGAAATCAAATTCTGAAAAAAATGACCTGTCAAATCCGAAAGGTGCTCTTTGGAATATGGGCCCCTTTGCCCACCTAGGCTGCAAAAAAGTGTCACACATCTGGTATCTCCGTACTCAGGAGAAGGTGGGGAATGTGTTTTGGGGTGTCATTTTATATATACCCATGCTGGGTGAGAGAAATATCTTGGCAAAAGACAACTTTTCCCATTTTTTTATACAAAGTTGGCATTTGACCAAGATATTTATCTCACCCAGCATGGGTATATATAAAATGACACCCCAAAACACATTCCCCACCTTCTCCTGAGTACGGAGATACCAGATGTGTGACACTTTTTTGCAGCCTAGGTGGGCAAAGGGGCCCATATTCCAAAGAGCACCTTTCGGATTTGACAGGTCATTTTGTCATTTTGACCACACATTTGGGCCCCTAGAATGCCAGGGCAGTATAACTACCCCACAAGTGACCCCATTTTGGAAAGAAGACACCCCAAGGTATTCCGTGAGGGGCATGGCAAGTTCCTAGAATTTTTTATTTTTTGTCACAAGTTAGTGGAAAATGATGATTTTTTTTTTTTTTTTTTTTTCATACAAAGTCTCATATTCCACTAACTTGTGACAAAAAATAAAAACTTCCATGAACTCACTATGCCCATCAGCGAATACCTTGGGGTCTCTTCTTTCCAAAATGGGGTCACTTGTGGGGTAGTTATACTGCCCTGGCATTCTAGGGGCCCAAATGTGTGGTAAGGAGTTTGAAATCAAATTCAGTAAAAAATGACCTATGAAATCCAAAAGGTGCTCTTTGGAATGTGGGCCCCTTTGCCCACCTAGGCTGCAAAAAAGTGTCACACATCTGGTATCCCCGTACTCAGGAGAAGTTGAGGAATGTGTTTTGGGGTGTCTTTTTACATATACCCATGCTGGGTGAGATAAATATCTTGGTCAAATGCCAACTTTGTATAAAAAAATGGGAAAAGTTGTCTTTTGCCAAGATATTTCTCTCACCCAGCATGGGTATATGTAAAATGACACCCCAAAACACATTCCTCACCTTCTCCTGAGTACGGAGATACCAGATGTGTGACACTTTTTTGCAGCCTAGGTGGGCAAAGGGGCCCATATTCCAAAGAGCACCTTTTGGATTTCACTGGTCATTTTTTACAGAATTTGATTTCAAACTCCTTACCACACATTTGGGCCCCTAGAGTGCCAGGGCAGTATAACTACCCCACAAGTGACCCCATTTTGGAAAGAAGAGACCCCAAGGTATTCGCTGATGGGCATAGTGAGTTCATGGAAATTTTAATTTTTTTGTCACAAGTTAGTGGAATATGAGACTTTGTATGAAAAAAAAAAAAAAAAAAAAATCATCATTTTCCACTAACTTGTGACAAAAAATAAAAAATTCTAGGAACTTGCCATGCCCCTCACGGATTACCTTGGGGTGTCTTCTTTCCAAAATGGGGTCACTTGTGGGGTAGTTATACTGCCCTGGCATTTTCCAGGGGCCCTAATGTCTGGTAAGTAGGTAAATGACCTGTGAAATCCGAAAGGTGCTCTTTGGAATGTGGGCCCCTTTGCCCACCTAGGCTGCAAAAAAGTGTCACACATCTGGTATCTCCGTACTCAGGAGAAGGTGGGGAATGTGTTTTGGGGTGTCATTTTACATATACCCATGCTGGGTGAGAGAAATATCTTGGCAAAAGACAACTTTTCCCATTTTTTTTATACAAAGTTGGCATTTGACCAAGATATTTATCTCACCCAGCATGGGTATATGTAAAATGACACCCCAAAACATATTCCCCAACTTCTGCTGAATACGGAGATACCACATGTGTGACACTTTTTTGCAGCCTAGGTGGGCAAAGGTGCCCAAATTCCTTTTAGGAGGGCATTTTTAGACATTTGGATACCAGACTTCTTCTCACGCTTTGGGGCCCCTAAAATGCCAGGGCAGTATAAATACCCCACATGTGACCCCATTTTGGAAAGAAGACACCCCAAGGTATTCAATGAGGGGCATGGCGAGTTCATTGAAAAAAAAAATTTTGGCACAAGTTAGCGGAAATAGATTTTTTTGATTTTGTTCTCACAAAGTCTCCCTTTCCGCTAACTTGGGACAAAAATTTCAATCTTTCATGGACTCAATATGCCCCTCAGCGAATACCTTGGGGTGTCTTCTTTCCAAAATGGTGTTATTTGTGGGGTGTTTGTACTGCCCTGGCATTTGAGGGTCTCCGCAATCATTACATGTATGCCCAGCATTAGGAGTTTCTGCTATTCTCCTTATATTGAGCATACGGGTAATGAGATTTTTTTTTTCCGTTCAGCCTCTGGGCTGAAAGAAAAAAATGAACGGCACAGATTTCTTCATTCGCATCGATCAATGTGGATGAAAAAATCTCTGCCAAAAAAAGAAAAAGGAGGGGAAAGGCGTCTGCCAGGACATAGGAGCTCCGCCCAACATCCATACCCACTTCAGCTCGTATGCCCTGGCAAACCAGATTTCTCCATTCACATCAATCGATGTGGATGAATAAATCATTGCCGGGATTTTTTTTTTTATATATACAAAGTGTTTGCCAAAGTATATGAACACCGCCACCTCCTCAGCTCATATGCCTCGGCAAACGTATCTTTTACTGCAGAGGAGAAATCTCGTCTTGCAGCGCCGCATACACCGACTTGCGTGTAATCTGACAGCAGCGCAATGCTTCTGTCCGAATGCACATCAGTGCTGCAGCTAGTCGATCGGTTGGTCCACCTGAAAGGTAAAAAAAACAAAACAAAAAAGAAAAAACCAGGCCGCAAAGCAATAACTTTATTAACTGTTGAACAGAACATAGAAACTTTTTTTAAACTTTTTTAACTGAACATTTAACTTTTTTACTTACCGGTATTTTTTTTTTTGTTTAGTTTTTTTTACCTTTTATAGAACAAACCTCTCCTTCCCCATGGGACAATGTGCAAAGCGCAAATCGCCCAAAGATGTGGCGAAGTACGTTATGCACTTTATCCCAGGTGAAAGGAGAGGTTTGCAGCAGCTGTGAGTGAATGGGCCCTAATAGCCCTGTGTGCCTGTCCTGGTGAGATGTGATCCCTATGCTAGGTGTACCTGTGTGTGGTACTTCCGGAAACACTCTCCATAGCATAGGGCAGGGTGGTCAGCACAGTCAGGACAGAAATAGCGGGTGTCACGCCTTATTCCACTCCTGCTACAGACACGACATCTTTTTCGGGGTGACGGTTGGGTTGAGGTACCAGGAACGACACTGGGGAAATGTCGCTCGTGTAGACGGCTAACTACACTGGTGGATGGGGCCACGGAACCTCCTGGGTAAAGGAGGTTCTCGATGATCTCTTCCTGGAATTTGAGGAAGGATCCTGTTCTCCCAGCCTTACTGTAGAGAACAAAACTATTGTAGAGCGCCAATTGAATTAAATATACAGACACCTTCTTATACCAGCGTCTGGTTCTGCGGGAAACTAAATACGGAGACAACATCTGGTCATTGAAGTCCACCCCTCCCATGAGCGCATTATAGTCGTGGACACAGAGGGGCTTTTCAATGACACGGGTTGCTCGCTCAATTTGGATTGTCGTGTCTGCGTGAATGGAGGAGAGCATGTAAACGTCACGCTTGTCTCTCCATTTCACCGCGAGCAGTTCTTCGTTACACAAGGCAGCCCTCTGCCCCCTTGCAAGACGGGTGGTTACAAGCCGTTGGGGGAAGCCCACGCGACTAGTTCGCGCGGTGCCACAGGCGCAAATCCGTTCTAGAAACAAATGCCTAAAGAGGGCCACACTTGTGTAGAAATTGTCCACATAAAGATGGTACCCCTTGCCGAATAAGGGTGACACCAAGTCCCAGACTGTCTTCCCACTGCTCCCCAGGTAGTCAGGGCAACCGACCGGCTCCAGGGTCTGATCTTTTCCCTCATAGATCCGAAATTTGTGGGTATAGCCTGTGGCCCTTTCACAGAGCTTATACAATTTGACCCCATACCGGGCACGCTTGCTTGGGATGTATTGTTTGAAGCCAAGGCGCCCGGTAAAATGTATTAGGGACTCGTCTACGCAGATGTTTTGCTCAGGGGTATACAAATCTGCAAATTTCAGGTTGAAATGGTCTATGAGGGGCCGAATTTTGTGGAGCCGGTCAAAAGCAGGGTGGCCTCTGGGACGGGAGGTGGTATTGTCGCTAAAATGCAGAAAACGTAGGATGGTCTCAAATCGTGTCCTGGACATAGCAGCAGAGAACATGGGCATGTGATGAATTGGGTGCGTTGACCAATATGACCGCAATTCATGCTTTTTTGTCAGGCCCATGTTGAGGAGAAGGCCCAAAAAAATTTTAAGTTCGGAAACTTGGACTGGCTTCCACCGGAAAGGCTGGGCATAATAGCTTCCCGGGTTAGCGGTTATAAATTGTGTGGCATACTGGTTGGTCTCTGCCACGACTAAGTCCAAGAGCTCCGCAGTCAAGAACAGCTCAAAAAATCCCAGGGCCGAACCGATTTGAGCCGTCTCAACCTGAACTCCAGACTGGGCGGTGAAAGGGGGAACTACTGGTGCGGCTGAAGTTGGTGACTGCCAATCAGGATTTGCCAGCAACTCAGGGACTCTAGGGGCTCTACGGGCCCGTCTTTGCGGTGGCTGCGACGGGGTAACTATTGCACGTGCCACCGTACCAGCTTCAACTGCCCTTCTGGTGCTCGCTACTTCACCATGTTGTACGGCAGTGCTGGTACTAGGTCCAGGAAGGGCTGCGCTGCTGGTGTATGCCTCACCACGTGATCCGGCAGCGACAGCCCCACTCTGCTGCTCTTGAAGCGGATCCTGCGTAACCTGTGGTCTAGCGACATGGGGCCGGGTACGCCTGGTGCTGCCAGGGACCTCAACCTCCTCGTCCGAACTTTGGGTCAGAGAGCCACTGCTTTCTACAGGTTCATATTCTGACCCGCTAGATTCGTCAGATGAGGGTTCCCACTCCTCATCCGACTGGGTCAGAATCCTGTAGGCCTCTTCAGAAGAATACCCCCTGTTTGACATTTTGGACTACTAAATTTAGGGGTATTCCCTGAGACTACCCAAGAAAAAAAGCAAACCTGTCTTACAAAGGGGAGGCTAGCGAAGTACCGGAGGCTGCTGCGGTTGATAAAAAATATCAAAACTGATTTTTTTATCGCCGCAGTGCGTGTAAAATGAATGTGCAGTGATCAAAAAAAATATATTTTTTGTCACTGCGGTGGGGCGGGCGTGGGTGAACGCACGTGTGGGCGACCGATCAGGCCTGATCGGGCAAACACTGCGTTTTGGGTGGAGGGCGAGCTAAGGTGACACTAATACTATTATAGATCTGACCGTGATCAGTTTTGATCACTTACAGATACTATAAAAGTACAAATGCTGATTAGCGATACGCTAAACAGCGAATAAAAGTGACTGCGGTGCGGTGGGGTGGGCGCTAACTGACGCTAACTACCTAACCAAGGGGCCTAAACTATCCCTAAAACCTAACAGCCAATACCAGTGGAAAAAAAAAAGTGACAGTTTACACTGATCACTTTTTTTCCTTTCACTAGTGATTGACAGGGGTGATCAAAGGGGTGATCAAAGGGTTAATTGGGGTGCAGGTGGGTGATCTGGGGCTAAGGTGTAGTGTTGGTGTACTCACAGTTCAGTCTGCTCCTGTGCTGGATCCAACCGACGAAAAGGACCAGCACAGGAGCAGACAAGCCATATAACAGATCATATTTACTAATATGATCTGTTATATGACTTTGGATTGGATTTTTTGAAAATCGCCAGCCTGCCAGCCAATGATCGTTGCTGGCAGGCTGGTGACGAAATACTTCTTTTAATTTTGCCGGCCCGCGATGCGCATGCGCGGGCCGGCTTTGAGCGAAATCTCGCGTCTCGCGAGATGACGCGTATATGCGTGACTCTGCGCAGCGCTGCCACCTCCGGAACGCAATCCTGCGTTAGGCGGTCCGGAGGTGGTTAAGTTCCCAGTTCGCCCCTGACCTGTATAGATATTTCTCATTTGAACATTGAGGAAATAGTTAGGAGATCATGGCAGACATTGTAAATCAAATCCATAACCACATTTTGTTTTTAAAAGCCACCAGTTGAATGGAATTACAGCTGCTAAAACCTCACCTAGAAAAGCTGCTGCATCAGAATGTCAATTCCTAAAACAAATGTTACAGGAAATTTGTCCCAGATTCTCCGATTCTCCATCTTTACATGTTGACCTATATGTGTCTGGTCTATATGTTGCTCTAGAGATGTTTCATTATTTGTCTCTACAGTTGCACAGAAATTATGCAGCTGCTATACTGGTGATCTGACTGCCAGAGATAATAGAGAAGGCTTATTGCCATCTATGACCTACCTTATCGCTGAATTAGTGCCATGTATTCAGTTCAGGAAGCTGCTTTGCCACTTACTGATCTATTCGACTTGATTGTGCCATTAGTTGTAATACATTGTACTTTATTGTTATTTCATTTATTTTAGGTTGGTTTCATTATAATGTATTTGAATATAGTTGTCTCACTTCGGTAAGTTGCATTTATCATGTAGAGTCAATACAAGGCACTCACTAATGTATTGTCATTCTCCATATTGCTTCCTTTGCTGGTTGGATTCATTTTTCCATCACATTATACATAAACTCGTTTCCATGGTTACAGACCACCCTGCAATCCAGCAGTGGTGGTCATGCTTGCACACTATAGGAAAAAGCGTCAGCCTCTCTGATGGGCGGGACAGTGGGAGCGCACATAGGCTAGTGCTTTATCCTATAGTGTGCAAGCACGACGACCACTGATGGATTGCAGGGTGGTCTGTAACCATGGAAACGAGCAGTGTATAATGTGATGGAAAAATGAATCCAGCCAGCAAAGGAAGCAATATGGATAATAACAGTACATTAGTAAGTGCCTTGTATTAACTTTCTCTACATGATAAATGTCACTTACTGAAGTTAGACAAACCCTTTAAGCATTGATCAGTTCTGAAATGACATATTTTATTGCATTTTGTAAGGACTATTCCTATCAATAATCCAAAGGGATCAGATCCAAAGGGATCAGACTTGCATTCATATCAGAGCCAGTTCCACAGTGCCTGCAAATACAAATACTGTACTTAAAATACATGTTTATTGCGGTGTGTGGTAGAAAAGCGTCTGTTATGACTATTGTGGGCGAGGAAGGTGGGTATTGTTATTAACATCACCCCCTTTCTGCCCAGTGTCTCCTCATGTTACTGTACCCCTTCATTATTAATAGTGCCCCTCTTTGTTTATAGTTCTCCCTCCTGCTTTATAGTGCACTCTCACCTTTTGTAGCGCCCCCTCTTTCTTTCATAAAATAATAGATCTTTACTCACTTTACCCTCATCCCCCAAAGAGTGGAGCTGCTCTTCCAGCCTTTGAAGTCAGCTTTCTGGCTCAGGCAGCACCGACTTCATAAAGCTGGATGGTTCATCCATTGAATCTTAGAAACAGTTGGACGAGATAGTTTTGTAGTGCATTGGTGGTGTCGACAGTAATCAGAGGAGGGCACTCACACGTAGAGAGGGTTCTAGATGATCAAGACAGATGCACACCAAGATCAGTGTATAAGAAGAGCTGATGTATATCAAAGGACCTCCACAACATCTCTAATTGGTTCTGCACTAGCTGCTGCAGACCATAAGAAACTTTGTACTTGAAGGACTATATTCACTTAGTCTACTACCTCATTTGCCACTGACCTCTCATTATTGCAAGGAGCGCCTGTACTGGTGCCACAAGAAAACCCATTGGAAGCATGAATGGCAAACAATAGAGTTCAGTGATGAAAGTAGATCCTGCTTTGATACTAATGATGGCCGAATCAGAGTTTACAGGAAGGTGGGAGAGTACCTACTGCAATCATGCATAGTGCGGAGATACACAGAAGCAACACAAGCTACCATGGCAATTCCTTTTTGGTATTCATGGAGAAACATTGATCAGTCTTCAGTTTGTCCAGAACATCTTCAAACCAGTCCTACGTCTTTTTTTTGAGTTATAAAACATGGTGTTCCAACAAGATAATTCCCTAATTCCCCCTTACATGCTGCCTGGGCTATACAACATGCTCTTCAGGCTAGCCATCAGCTCCCCTGGCCAGCTAGATCGTCAAATCTCTCCCCCATCAAGAATAGCTGACAAGCCAACAACCATCTTGGCTGAACTACAGGTTCAAGTTGAAAGAGCTTGGGATGACCATACCACAGGAGGATATCTAGCATCTGTATGAATGTTACTATGCCAGAGTGGCAATCTGTACTACATCAGATGATATCCAGTATTAATATGACCCTTACCTGCAGCGGCGACATCACATAAACACATGATCGCTGAAGCCAATCAGTGGCTTCAGCAGTGCACTGAAGAAGCCAGTGATTGGCTGCAGTAGCCATGTGTTGTCGACATGGCATCTGTCACAGTCGTTACCTCTGACTGTGACCTTCCGTCCTTGCTCGTTCAGCGCTCCTCGCTGAGGTTTCGTTTCTGTGTGTTTGTGGTTCTGTATGGGTTAACTCCCCTGTGTTCCTATTAGGAGTTAATCCTCTGTCTGCTCCATGGGTGTGGCCTCTCTGCTGCACCCATGGAACCTGTATTTAAGGCTGAGGTTTCCTCAGTTCTGTGTCAGCTCTCCTGGTGTGTGTTGTCTTGTCCTGTCCTGCTCCTGGTTTGTACTCTCTCTCCCATGCTGCTGTCCCATGGGATCCGTGTCTGTCTGTCTGTCTGTGCTCTGTGGGTTTCCCTACTTGTTCATTAACGTCGTCTGTCTGTTATCTGTTCTGCCTGTTATGTTTTAGTTACTTTGTGTTTATTCTTATGTCTGTGTTCAGCAAGCCTTTGCAGCAGAGTGGCATGACAAGGCCATGCAGTTTACTACTGGTGGAGCAAGTCCTTCTCTGCTCATTGCCACTCCTGCTCCCTTGCGTGAACTCCTGCTCGTATTATTAGTTCCCCTGTTTTGTATTCATATGTCTGTGTTCAGCAAGTCTTTGCAGCAGAGTGGCATGACAAGGCCATGCAGTTTACTACTAGTGGAGCAAGTCCTTCTCTGCTCATTGCCACTCCTGCTCCCTTGCATGAACTCCTGCTTGTGTTATTATTTGCCCTGTTTTGTATTTACCTGTCTGTTATGTTTGCCTATGTGCCGTCGGTACCTTCTGGTACCTGTTGTCCATTCGCTCCTGCTGTCACTGTCTAGTTCACGCTCCAGAGTGGACCCTGGCAACTTCCTGCGGCAAAGTCTAACCCTACCATCTAGGGCTCTAGTGAACACCAGGAGTTGCTTAGTCATGCCCCTCTGGAGTATTACTAGACAGTGGCGCAGTGGGGGTTTTCTCCCACTGTGCTGACGGTACATAGAGCTCATGTTTTCTCTGTGCTGCCTTTCATGTTTTTGTTTGTGCAATAAACTCTTATGTGTCTGTACCTGATTTCCGTTTATTGCTTGACGACGCGGTGGTCTCTCCTGGGACCTCCAACTCGTGACAGCATCACTGCTGCAGCCAGGAAAAAAGAGCCCTGCCAGGAGAACCAGAGCAATCTGTCAGGTAAGTAACAACATAGTAACATAGTTTATAAGTAGTGATGGATGAACATTGGCCGAGACGATTCACGGCAGGCGCCATTCACTTTAATGGCAGGCGAACCTAAAAAACCTTCAGGTCATATTTGCAGCCAGCAAAAACTTACTAGAAGTACACAAATAGTCTGACAACATGGACAGTGATATACCAGAGGGGGGATCATTGGCAAACATTCCCACAAAAAATATGTATTTTAATCAGGGGCCATTTTTATGCATCTTAAAGGGAATCTCTCAAAAATGTGCCCTGCTGGAGCCTAAATTTTTTTTATTTCCTATTGGTTTGATGTATACAAATGTGCAGCACTCCACGTTTTTGTATCCTGCAGAGTCCATTAAAATAATGCATGTGGTAACATAAATTTTTTTTTCTACTATGGAAATGTATGGTGAACGGACGCCACTGTACGGCATCAGTCTGAGGCATCTGGTAACGCATACATTTTTGGTATGCATTAAATGGATGGCAAAAATAGGATGTGAACCCAGCCCTAGTGTCAGAATAAGCGCCAGTACACAGCGGAGCAGCGTGGCAGAGAGGGGAGGCCGCCATGTACTGACAGAGCGCTACCTGGTCCTGGCGGTCAGGGATGAGGACTGTGTTTCCCAAGGATCATTTTCTACTGGGAAATACAGGGCACAGTATAATACACTAGAATCTATATAATATAAAGATATTAGCCCTACCACTGAATAATAATACAATTAGGTGGTCATTTATTATATAGAAATGCGTCTTTGTTAGGCGTACTTCTGACACAGATTGTGGCGCAAAGGTCTTTAGCACCGCAATCTGCATATTTTTCCCGCTCATGCCAGGTCTAAAAACGGATGGCGTGGGTAGGGAAAGGGATACAGTTATGGCCATCCAGTTATTGGAATCCACCGCCATACATTGACTGGATAACACCTCTGTACAGTGACCGGATAACACCGCCATACCGTGACCGGATAAAAGGTTATAAGAGGGCACAGTACAGGGAATGTCTAGGGGCACTGCACAGGGTTTGGTAAGAGGGCACAATGCAGGGTATAAAGGGGCACAGTACTGGGTGAGGGGCACAGTACGGGGTGGGGGGCACAGTCACAGACCCTGTGACAGTAGAAGGTCCTTATGGTGAATGCGGTTCATAAGCCACCATAATAAGAGGCAGAGGAGTGAGACAAGGGTGTGATTATGTGGCTAGAGATAAAAAAAAAATAACTGTCGGCCAGTACAGGCCCCAAAAATTAGAAAATAGGCATTCACCTGACAGCAAATAACTTTGGATTCTGTGGCTGGAGATACATTAGGCGGTCACAGGATAACTATGTAACTGTCGGCCAGTACAGGCCCCAAAATTAGCCAATAGGCATTCACCTGACAGCAAAGAACTTTGGATTCTGTGGATGGAGGTACATTAGGCGGTCACAGGATAAAAATTTAACTGTCGGCCAGTACAGGCCTCAAAAATTAGGCAATAGCCATTCACCTGACAGCAAAGAACTTTGGATTCTGTGGCTGGAGGTACATTATGCGGTCACAGGATAAATATGTAACTGTCAGCCAGTACAGGCCCCAAAAATTAGGCAATAGGCCTTCACCTGACAGCAAAGAACTTTGGATTCTGTGGCTGGAGGTACATTAGGCGGTCACAAAATAAATATGTAACTGTCGGCCAGTACAGGCCCCAAAAATTAGGCAATAGGCATTCACCTGACAGCAAAGAACTTTGGATTCTGTGACTGGAGGTACATTAGGCG
The DNA here is from genome assembly GCF_905171765.1 of Bufo bufo. Classification (NCBI taxonomy): domain Eukaryota; kingdom Metazoa; phylum Chordata; class Amphibia; order Anura; family Bufonidae; genus Bufo; species Bufo bufo. The sequence goes on along the minus strand of NC_053390.1, from coordinate 687,387,135 downwards.
GTCACAGGATAAATATGTAACTGTCGGCCAGTACAGGCCCCAAAAATTAGGCATTCACCTGACATAAAAGGCCTTTTATGCCGCTGTATATACATAAGGCAAGGACCATTCTTTGTTCTGGGTGGGGGCTGATATGTGTGGGCTGGCATGAGGAAATTCAATTACACGTAGCTCTGCAGGTGTTAAATTCCTCCGAGATCCATGCCTCATTCATTTTAAAAAATTTGAGGTAGTCCACAATGTCGTGAGCTAGGCGAGTGCGCTTATCGGTCACGATCCCCCCTGCTGCGATGAACGTCCTTTCAGACAGGACACTTGACGAGGGGCAAGCCAAGAGTTCCATGGCAAATTGTGCCAGCTCTGGCCACAGGTCAAGCCTGCACACCCAGTAGTCAAGGGGTTGCTCGCTTCTCAGAGCGTCCACATCGGCCGTTAACCCGATGTAGTCGGACACCTGTCGGTCTAGGCGTGCCCTGAGACTGTATCTGAAGGGTGGCTGTCGATGGGTTGGCTGCAAGAATGATCTTATATCCGAAGTGACCAACACTTCTTCAAACAGTCCTCTTTTTGCAGGCGCGGTAGGATTGGTACCCACACCTGTTTCGCTGTGGGTGCCCGCAACAGCATAATGCAGCATCTCTCGGCCTGGAAATTCTGCATTCTGACAGCCCTCTGTGATACTGGTAACATGCACGCCATTTTGTGTTTGTACCAGAGGTCTAAGTACATTGCCACCCAGTACAGGTCCTTGACCTTTATACTTTTCATACGGGGGTCCCTCTTCAAACACTGGAGCATGAAGGCCCCCATTTGCACTAAATTGGAAGTGGTGGAGCACCCTGGCTCCTGCTCATCGCTCAGGAGATTGTCATCCTCGGTCTCCTCCCCCAAGCCACAGACAACACCAGGGATCCCCGAAAAGTTTAAAGCCTGCTCTTCTTGCTCCTCTCCCCAGCCACCATCCTCCTCTGACTCCTCTTTAGACTCCTGCTGACTTGTCTCTGATGGAGTAGCCCCCCTGGGAATTCATTCAGCATTGCGACTTCCTCATCTTCCAGCTCCTGCTCATCGACGGCTTAATCAATGACACGACGCAATGCACGTTCCAGAAAGAAGGCGTAAGGTACGATGTCACTGATGGCACCCTGGCTGCGACTGACCAGTTGGTGATCTCATCAAATGGCCACAGAAGTCTGCATGCGTCGCGCATGGCTCGGTGAAAAGAGACGAAGCTCCTCAGAACCTGTCCTGCTGCAGAGTTCTTACAGGTAGTCAATAACGGCACGTTTCTGTTGGAGCAGTCTATCAAGCATATACAAGGTGGAGTTCCAGCGTGTCGGGCAGTCACAAATCAGACGCCTGACGGGCAAGTGGTGTCACCACTGAATGTCAGCAAGGCGAGCCATGGCCATGTAAAATCTTCTAAAATGGCTAGAGATTTTCCTGGCCTGCCGCAAGACGTCCTGGACTCTGGGGTATTTGGCAACGAATCGTTGCACGACTAAGTTCAGGACGTGTGCCATGCAGGGGACGTGTGTCATTTTGCCCTGTTTCAGCGCGCTCAGCAGATTAGCACTGTTGTCGCACACCACTTTACCAACTGTCAAATTGAGTGGGGTTAGCTAGTGCTACTGATCGGTCTGTGACCGCAGAGCTGAAAGCAGTGCAGGACCGGTGTGGCTCTTGGCTTCCAGGCACAACAGCCGCAGCATAGCATGGCAACGTCTCACCTGGCACGTTGAATAGGTTCTGGGGAGCTTGGGGGGTGCAGCAGAAGAGGAGGTAGCAGTGGAAAAGGAGGGGTCAGCCGAGGACGAGACGGAGGATGGAGTAGGAGGAGGAGAAGAAGAGGTAGGCCTGCATGCAATCCATGGCGGTAACACCAAATCCACACGGCTGCCATGGGTTACATGCTTGATAACCATCAGAAGGTTCACCCAGTGGGCAGTAAAAGTTATGTACCTTCTCTGCCCGTGTTTGCTAGACCACGTGTTTGTGGTCAGATGTATCTTGGCACCGGCACTGTGTGCCAGAGATGAATTAACTTGCAGCTGAACGTGACCATATAGTTCAGGGATGCCCTTCTGGGAGAAATATTTCCTTCCGGGGACCTTCCATTGTGGTGTGCCAATGGCCACAAATTTTCTAAAGGCCTCCGAGTTTACCAGTTTATATGGCAGTAGTTGGCGGGCTAGCAGATCCGAAAAGCCAGGGGTCAGTCGTTGGGCAAGAGGGTTATCTGGCGTCATCAACTTTTTACGCTTGAACATTTGGGGCACTGAAGCCTGCCTTCTGCCAGATGAACACGACGACGGCACGGTGGAAGGTGGAGTGGAGGACAAATGGGAGGAAAGAGGAGAAGGAGAAGAGGCAGGACGTGGAGCGCCGGGAGTGTGGCTTTTGGGGGTTCTGACGGCGTTGCTCCGACTGGGTTCGGTGATGGGAGGCCAGGTGCCTTCTTAAGGCGGTCGTCCCTAGGTGAATGTTGTGTTTACCGTGACTTATGCGTTGACAGCACAGGCTGCAGATGGCAACACTATTGTCAGCAGCTGACAAGCGCCAGAAGTGACCGTGCATGGTGGATGGCTCACTCCAGATACATTTGCAGTCTGCTTTTTGCCTCCTGTTCCCCTTTGAGCTCTGCCTGCTTCTCTTCCTTCTTCTCCCTCTCTGCTGCTCTGTCTTTCCCTCAGAACTCCCCTCCTTTTCCCCTCTCTTGTGGGCACCCGCGTACCGTTCATCGACACGTCGTCATCTTCACCTTCACTACCACTGACAGAGATCTCAGAGTAGGCAGCAATAGAGGGGATCACCCTCCTTTGGCTGATCTGGGTACTGTCGTCAGACCGCTGGGTGGCGACCGTTGCTACCTCCTCTTCCTCATCCAATGCCAAGAATGGCTACGCATCGGTAAGGTCTGGGAATGGATGGGAAAATTATTCCTCTGACTCGAGTGGAGGGCTATTGTGGTGGTGGTGGTGTCTTTGGGGGTGCACACATCAGAGATTGAGTAGGGTGCAGATACAGAGGATTAGGAGGGTGTAGAAGCGGAAGGCTGAGTGAGCCACTCAACGAACTCTGGTGCGATCTTTGACATAATCGCACACACATTCTCCAGCTTCCCACTTAGGCTCCAGCCTGGTGCACCTGCCAACCCCTACCACCTCTGCGGAACGGCCTGCCTCTTCCTCAGTCTGTCATTTTCAAAATGACCCTGTGCCAAAGTCCCTAGAGAAGAGCAGTATTTGTGGAAGCTGATATATGGCAGGCCTCAATCAGTTGTTAGTTGAAGCTGGTATATCACCCTCAAGCAGTAATTTTGTGGACGCAGGTATATGGAAAACCTCTATCACTATTTTGTGGAAGCTGATAGATTGCAGCCCTCAATCAGTTGTTAGTTGAAGCAGGTATATCAAAACCCGCAATCTGTATTTTGTGGACGCAGGTATATGGAAAACCTCAATCACTATTTTGTGGAAGCTGATAGATTGCAGCCCTCAATCAGTATTTTCTGGAAGCATACAAATGCACTATAATATACTTTCTATGTTAGAAAGTACAGGGTGGGCCATTTATATGGATACACCTTAATAAAATGGGAATGGTTGGTGATATTAACTTCCTGTTTGTGGCACATTAGTATATGTGAGGGGGGAAACTTTTCAAGATGGGTGGTGACCATGGCGGCCATTTTGAAGTCAGCCATTTTGAATCCAAATTTTGTTTTTTTCAATAGGAAGAGGGTCATGTGACACATCAAACTTATTGGGAATTTCACAAGAAAAACAATGGTTTGGTTTTAACGTAACTTTATTCTTTCATGAGTTATTTACAAGTTTCTGACCACTTATAAAATGTGTTCAATGTGCTGCTCATTGTGTTGGATTGTCAATGCAACCCTCTTCTCCCACTCTTCACACACTGATAGCAACACCGCAGGAGAAATGCTAGCACAGGCTTCCAGTATCCATAGTTTCAGGTGCTGCACATCTCGTATCTTCACAGCATAGACAATTGCCTTCAGATGACCCCAAAGATAAAAGTCTAAGGGGGGCAGATCGGGAGACCTTGGGGGCCATTCAACTGGCCCACGACGACCAATCCACTTTCCAGGAAACTGTTAATCTAGGAATGCTCGGACCTGACACCAATGATGTGGTGGTGCACCATCTTGCTGGAAAAACTCAGGGAACAAGCCAGCTTCAGTGCATAAAGAGGGAAACACATCATCATGTAGCAATTTCGCATATCCAGTGGCCTTGAGGTTTCCATTGATGAAGAATGGCCCCACTATCTTTGTACCCCATATACCACACCATACCATCAATTTTTTTGTTCCAACAGTCTTGGAGGGATCTATCCAATGCGGGTTAGTGTTAGACCAATAGCGGTGGTTTTGTTTGTTAACTTCACCATTCACATAAAAGTTTGCCTCATCACTGAACAAAATCTTCTGCGTAAACTGAGGGTCCTGTTCCAATTTTTGTTTTGCCCATTCTGCAAATTCAGTGCGCCGATCTGGGTCATCCTCGTTGAGATGCTGCAGTAGCTGGAGTTTGTAAGGGTGCCATTTATGAGTAGCTAATATCCGCCGAAGGGATATTCGACTAATGCCATTCTCCAGTGACATGCGGCGAGTGCTACGCTGTGGGCTCTTGCTGAATGAAGCTAGGACAGCCACTGATTTTTCTTCATTAGAGACAGATTTCATGCATCCACATTTTGGCAAATCCAACACTGAACCAGTTTCACGAAACTTAGCAAGCAGTTTGCTAACTGTAGCATGGGAGATGGGTGGTCTCGTAGGGTGTCTTGCATTGAAATCTGCTGCAATGACCCGGTTACTGCATTCACCAGACATCAACACAATTTCTATCCGCTCCTCACGTGTTAACCTCGGCGATATGTCAATGGCTGTAAACAAAGAGAAACTTGTAAATAACTCATGAAAGAATAAAGTTACATTAAAACCAAGCACACCATTGTTTTTCTTGTGAAATTCCCAATAAGTTTGATGTGTCACATGACCGTCTTCCTATTGAAAAAACAAAAGTTGGATTCAAAATGGCCGACTTCAAAATGGCCGCCATGGTCACCACCCATCTTGAAAAGTTTCCCCCCCTCACATATACCAATGTGCCACAAACAGGAAGTTAATATCACCAACCATTCCCATTTTATTATTTTATTAAGGTGTATCCATATAAATGGCCCACCCTGTATATCATAAGTATATCACACCCCTCTGTTTATCACACCTATCGATAGCACAATGTTACCAGTCCTTAAAAGGACTTTTGTGGCCCTATAAGCTAGCGTTTGGTGTGATAAGTTCCTAACAGCCTGTCCCTGCTCCAAAATGCAACCTCTCCCTACACTGGCAAAACACATAATGTAAAATGGCTGCCAGATCGGGTTCTGTTATAGGGTTGGGGGTGTGTCCATGTGCTGAAATGTCTCAATTGGCTGTCTTGTCCCACCTGATGGATGTGTCATGGGTCAAAGTTCGGCACAGTGCAAAAGAATATGGTGCGCGCTGACATCGCCATATGTTCGCATGTTTGGCGGATCGCGAACGCGCAAAGTTCGCCGCGAACCGACTGCTGGGCGAACCGCAAGGCCATCACTATTTATACGGCTGAAAAAAGACATCTGTCCTTCCAGTTCAGCCTGTTATCCTGCATGTTTATCCAGAGGAAGGCAAAAAATTTTTTACTGTGAGGTAAAAGCCAATTTTTCTCACTTTAGGGGAAAATAATTCCTTCCCGACTCCAATCAGGCAATCAGAATAACTCCCTGGATCAACTACCCATCTGTAATAACTATAACCTGTAATATTATTACCCGCCAGAAATACATCCAGGCACCTCTTGAACTCCTTTAGTCAATTCACTATCACCCCCTCCTCAGGCAGTTCTATAGTCTCACTGCTCTTACCGTGAAGAATCCTTTTCTATGTTTGTGTACAAACCTTCTTTCCTCCAGACGCAAACCTTCTTTCCTCCAGACGCAGGGGATGTCCCCTCATCACAGTCACAGTCCTGGGGATAAATAGATGATGGGAGAGATCTCTGTACTGACTCCTGATATATTTATACATAGTTATTAGATCTCCCCTTAGTCGTCTTTTTTCTAAAGTGAATAACCCTAATGTTGATAATCTTTCAGGGTACTGTAGTCCATCCATTCCAGTTATTACTTTAGTTGCACTCCTTGAACCCTCTCCAGCTCTGCTATGTCTGCCTTGTTCACAGGAGCCCAGAACTGTACACAGTACTCCATGTGTGGTCTGACTAGTGATTTATAAAGTGACAGGACTATGTTCTCATCACGGGCATCTATGCCCCTTTTGATGCAACTTATTATCTTATTGGCCTTGGCAGCAGCTGCCTGACACTGTTTTTTACAGTTTAGTTTGCTGTTCACTAAAATTCTTAAGTCCATTTCCATGTCAGTGTTACCTAGTGTTTTACCATTTAGTATGTACTGGTGACTTGCATTATTCCTTCCCATGTGCATAACCTTACATTTGTCAGTTTTAAACCTCATCTGCCACTTACTGTATCTTCCCAAACCTCCAATCTATCGATCTAGATCGCTCTGTAGTAGTATACTGTCCTCTTCCGTGTCAATTACTTTACACAGTTTAGTGTCATCTGCGAAAATTGTTATTTTACTATGCAAGCCTTCTACAAGATCATTAATAAATCTACTGAAGAGAATATGACCCAATACTGATCCCTGGGGTACTCCACTAGGGACAGTGACCCAATATGAGTATGTACCGTTAATAACCACCCTCTGTTTTCTATCATTGAGCCAGTTACTTACCCAGTTACAGACGTTTTCTCCCAGTCCGAGCATTCTCATTTTATATACTAACCTTTTATGTGGTACAGTCTCAAATGCTTTGGAGAAGTCCAGATATACGACATCCATTGATTTGCCGCCGTCAAGTCTAGAACTTACCTCCTCATAGAAATTGATTAGTTTGATATGACCGATCCCTCATGAAGCCATGCTAATATGGCATTTCTTGCTTATTTTCATTGAGGTACTCCAAGATAGCATCTCTTAGAAAACCTTCAAACAGTTCACCCACGACAGATGTTAAACTTACCGGCCTATAGTTTCCAGGCTCTGTTTTTGGACCCTTTTTGAATATTGGCACCACATGTGCTATGCGCCAATCCTGTGGAACACTCCCTGTCAATATAGAGCCCTTTAATAACAGATATAAGGGTTTGGCTATAACATTACTTTATTCTCTTAAGATACAGGGGTGTATGCCATTTGGTCCTTGCGATTTGTCTTTTTTTATCGTTTTTAAGATACCGCTGTACTTTTTCCTGGGTCAGACAGGCCAATTTTAATGGGGAATTTACTTTTACATTCTGCATTTCATCTATATTCAGTATTTAATAGCTTTGCTTTTTCTTCGTTTTCTTACTCCCCCCTCATCACTCTGTAAAGGGCCAACACCTTCATATTTATACTTTCTACCATTTATATAATTGAAGAACATTTAAGAACATTTCACACGGGCGAGTATTCCGCGCGGATGCGATGCGTGAGTTGAACGCATTGCACCCGCACTGAATACCGACCCATTCATTTCTATTCGGCTGTTCACATGAGCGGTGATTTTCACGCATCACTTGTGCGTTTCGTGAAAATCGCAGCATGCTCTATATTCTACGTTTTTCACGCAACGCATGCCCCATAGAAGTGAATGGGGTTGCGTGAAAATCGCAAGCATCCGCAAGCAAGTGCGGATGCGGTGCGATTTTCACGCACGTTTGCTAGGAGACGATCGGGATGGAGACCCGATCATTATTATTTTCCCTTATAACATGGTTATAAGGGAAAATAATAGCATTCTGAATACAGAATGCATAGTGAAATAGCGCTGGAGGGGTTAAAAAAAGTATAATAATTTAACTCACCTTAATCCACTTGCTGGCGCTGCCGGCATCTCGTCTGTCTCCTTCTTTGCTGAACAGGACCTGTGGTGAGCATTCATTCCAGGACCTGTGGTGACGTCATTCCGGTCATCACATGATCTTTTACCATGGTGATGGGTCATGTGATGGATCATGTGATGACCGGAGTGATGTCACCACAGGTCCTGTTCAGCAAAGAAGGAGACAGACGAGATGTCGGCAGCGCCAGCAAGTGGATTAAGGTGAGTTAAATATTTTATTTTTTAACCCCTCCAGCTCTATTTTACTATGCATTCTGTATTCATAATGCTATTATTTTCCCTTATAACCATGTTATAAGGGAAAATAATACAATCTACAGAACACCGATCCCAAGCCCGAACTTCTGTGAAGAAGTTCGGGTTTGGGTACCAAACATGCGCGATTTTTCTCACGCGAGTGCAAAACGCATTGCAATGTTTTGCACTCGCGCGGAAAAATCGCTGGTGTTCCCGTAACGCACCCGCACATTTTCCCGCAACGCCCGTGTGAAAGAGGCCTTAGGGTTAGTTTTACTCTCTTTGGCAATGAATCTCTCTCTCTCTAGTTTGGCTGCTTTTATTTGTCTTTTACATATATATTTTTTTCTTATAACTTTTCAATGCTTCCTTGCAAACCTCTTGTATTAGTAATTTTAATGCTTTCTTTTCGTCATTTATTGCTTTCTTTACATTTCTATTTATCTACATAGTTTTTTTCTTGTTTCTTACCCTTTCATTCCCATAAGATATGTACCTCTCACAATTAGAGTTCAGAATGCTTTTTAAAATTTCCCATTTTGTGGCTGTATTTTTATTTTTGAGGACTTTGTCCCAATTAGTCAGGCCTAAGGCCTCTCTTAGGCTCCTTTCACACGGGCGAGAATTCCACGCTGGTGCAATGCGTGAGGTAAACGCCGTGCACCCGCAATGAATCCAGACCCATTCACTTCAATGGGGTTGTTCAGATGAGCGGTGATTTTCACGCATCACTTGTGCATTGTGTGAAAATCTCAGCATGTTCTATATTCTGCGCGGTGACGTCAGCTCAGGCTCACCACGTGGTAAGCGCGATTACATCACCAAAGGTCCTTTTGCAGGTCCTGAAAGAAAAAGCAAGAAGAGGATGCCGGCTGCGCGATCAACTGGAACAGGTATAATTATTTATTTTTTTAACACCTCAATCTACATTTTACTAAGCATTCTGTATTGAGAATGCTATTATTTTCCCTTATAACCATGTTCTAAGGGAAAATATTAAAATTTACAAAATACCTAACCCAAAGCTGAACTTCAGTGAAGAAGTTCGGGTTTGGGTCTGGGTACCACATTCAGTTTTTTCTCTCGTGCGTGCAAAATGCATTGCACTCGCGCAGAAAAAACTGAAGAACGCAACGCAATCACATACAAAACTCACCCCACTTGCAGGCAAAATCGCACAATTTTCCCACGATGCACCAGCATCCTATCCGGCCCTCACACGCTACGCCCGTGTGAAAGAGGCCTTAGTTGGCTAAATTCTGCTTTTTAGAAGTTTGGTATTTTTGTTCCTACCTGAAGATAATTGAATGATAATAGGAAGGTTATTACTTTATAGTCACTATTTCCCATGTGTCCCCCAACCTGCACATCCTTTGTTCTGTCAGGTCTATAAGTCCAGTGTGGCCATCCCTCTAGTTGGTTCCTGAACCAGTTGGGAGAGGTAATTGTCTTTGGTTATTGCCAAGAACCTGTTTCCTTTATGAAATCTACAGGTTTGAATTGCCCAGTCTATATCTGGGTAGTTGAAGTCCCCCATAATAACCACCTCATTATGATTTGCCGCCTTGTCTATCTCGTTTAGTAGTAGATTTTCTGTGGACTCTGGTATATTAGGTGGTTTATAATAAACTATTAATAATTGTATTATTGTTTTTGCCTCCATGTATTTCTACCCACAGTGACTCCACAGGTTCATGTCCCTCACTTATATCTTCTCGGACTGTGGGCTTCAGACAGGACTTTACATAAAGGCAGACCCCTCCCCCTCTCCGGTTTTGACGATCCTTTCTAAACAGACTGTAACCCTGTACATTAACCGCCCAGTCATAGCTATCATCCAGCCATGTCTCAGTTATTCCCACTATGTCATAGTCCTCCTCACACATCACTAATTCCAGCTCCCCAGTTTTATTAGTCAGGCTTCTGGCATTAGTATACATACATTTGAGAGGTTTATGTATATTTTTTACCCTACACCTTTCCTTATGAACTGTTTTAGTCCCTTCTTCCATTCCTCCCCCAGTTCAATTACCTTGCCCCTGGTCTCTATCTCCCCCTCCTATAATGTAATTACCCTCCCCTCCAGTCGCTAGTTTAAACACTCCTGCAATCTTCTAGCCATCTTCTCTGCCAAAACAGCTGCACCTTCCCCATTAAGGTGCAATAATCCATTCTTTATTACAATTTGATCCCCTGAGTTGTCCTTTCCCTCTAGGTTTCAGCTGTAATACTGGCTTTCTGCCAGAAAAATGCTGCTGCATATGGATTTTCACAGACGAACTTAAAAGACCGAGGATAACTTGAAAATAAGACGAACCAAAATATTGCATGCCTTGATTTTGCCTTAAATGGACGATGGTTGATTAAAAATTTTAACTTAAGAATTGGCCTATTGACTGCGGTATGTTAGTATTCAGTCTGTCAGTTCTATACTTGGACAGCACATGGATGTGTAAGTCGCTCATCTGAATGAGCCCGTAAACTTTGTCCTGATAAGTCTTGGGCATCAATAGGGTCACAAAATGACAAGCAGCATGCCACAAAAACCTGAAAGTAAAAATCCAACACAGGTTGTAAGTTGCACAAGACTTTACTGTCATAGATCATAATGCAAATCGTGTGTGACTGCGATTTTACCTGCAAAAAATTTTCTGCAATTTTCTATTTTGCAGTGACCAGAAGTGTCTGGGAATAGAGCAGTGATGGGAAATCGGACAGGTGAGTGGTTTTTTATAATGTTTAGGGGCCCAGGCTACAGCCCCAGTGGTTGTCAGCTCCAAGGCCGGGCAGCCCCATTAAGGCTTAACTGTGGGTAAAGTCTTAGGCCCCTTTCACACGAGCGAGTATTCCGCGCGGATGCGATGCGAGAGTTGAACGCATTGCACCCGCACTGAATACAGACCCATTCATTTCTATGGGGCTGTTCACATGAGCGGTGATTTTCACGCATCACTTGTGCGTTGCGTGAAAATCGCAGCATGCTCCTCTTTGTGCATTTTTCACGTAACGCAGGCCCCATAGAAATGAATGGGGTTGCGTGAAAATCGCAAGCATCCGCAAGCAAGTGAGGATGCGGTGCGATTTTCACGCACGGTTGCTAGGAGACGATCGGGATGGGGACCCGATCATTATTATTTTCCCCTATAACATGGTTATAAGGGAAAATAATAGCATTCTGAATACAGAATGCATAGTAAAACATCGCTGGAGGGGTTAAAAAAATAAAACATTTTTTAACTCACCTTAGTCCACTTGTTCGCGTAGCCCGGCATCTCCTTCTGGCTTCATCTGATCTCTGTGCAGCAACAGGACCTTTGGTGACGTCATTCCGGTCATCACATGATCCATCACCATGGTAAAAGATCATGTGATGGATCATGTGATGACCAGAATGACGTCACCAAAGGTCCTGTTGCTGCACAGAGATCAGAAGGAGATGCCGGGCCGCGAACAAGTGGACTAAGGTGAGTTAAATTTTTTTAAATTTTTTTTTAACCCCTCCAGCGATGTTTTACTATGCATTCTGTATTCAGAATGCTATTATTTTCCCTTATAACCATGTTATAAGGGAAAATAATACTATTTACAGAACACCGATCCCAAGCCCGAACTTCTGTGAAGAAGTTCGGGTTTGGGTACCAAACACACGCGATTTTTCTCACGCGAGTGCAAAACGCATTACAATGTTTTGTACTCGCGCGGAAAAATCGCGGGTGTTCCCGCAACGCACCCGCACATTTTCCCGCAACGCTAGTGTGAAAGAGGCCTTAGGGTACAACCACATGGCGTATGTGTGATAGGGAAAACAAGCTGTCGACCGCAGTCATTTATTGACTGTTTGAGCTATGTTGGTTGTACATTTTTGTGGTTCTTTAGCATTCTCATTTCCCTTCAAATAGTGATACATGTGATAAGGTATGTTAAACGTATACTGCAAGAACCTGATCAACTGTATAGTGAATGCAGTCAGCAGCCGCAAGTGGACGGGCATGTTTTAGGTGTGGTCAAGCATATGTGCAACTGATACAGTCATGACAATATGGTAAGTGCCATGTCTGTCTCAGAAACCTACTTCCCCAGGAACTTTTAACCACAGCATGACTGCATCACCCCCGAGCTGTGTGGTCATACCCTAGGGGCATGTTCACATGATTTTAAAGGGAATCTGTCATCACAGACCTCCATATTAAACTCAGATCACTGTTATATTTCTAGTTTTTGCTCACCAGAATAAAATGCTTCTATCCCCTTCCCAATCCAAAGTTCCATTCCTGTGATTTCATGCTTTCCTATTATGTAAATGAGCTGTTCGGTGCCACAAAGGCATTGCCGTTTCTCTCACTGAAAAATCATACATATATTTGCACATAATCGGCTGCCTGAGTAAAATCTAATGACAAACTAATCATTTGGAGATGGTATTTTGCCAAAATGAAGAACCAGATTTGAAAAAAACTGTATAATGTTTTTTTTTTACAAAAGGTCAAGACTGACAGAGTTCATGCAACACATTAGCACTGATATACAATATGCCGTGTGTGTTAGTAGTAAATAGAGTTGAAGTATACAATTGATTTTATTGATTTCATATGACATCACATGTACATATTTCATAGGAATATAGTATATTTTTAAAATGAGATTTTCTGTACATGCACAATAAATCACAATGGAACCCTAATCTAAGACATAGGTCAGGACAGGCATCACTCAAAAGGAAGAGACAAACAGTCTGGGTCAAATGCTAAATAGCAAACAATTCACAATTTAACATTGAGACATTGTTGCTCAGGCAAGGTGTGGCAGAACCAAGCAGGTTTTGATAATCAGAAGTACTAACAGTAGCCATAGAGCATGCAACAAACTGCATGGCTTGAATGTGCTGATTTTTTTTGTTGAGTTACTCTGCATAATATTTATTCAATGTACTCACTTATATAGCACTGACATATTCCACAGTGCTTTACAGACATTATCATCATATAATAGTCAAATGCTCTAGTCAAATGCTCTACCACTGAGCTATACCCCCTTTGTTATTTCTGGTTGTTAGGATGTGTCATTTTCTTCTCAGCTATAGTCACAGTAACAGGTTTTGAATCCAAAGTCAGAAGTTGATTAAGGACTCAGTCTTTTTTCCACTTGTGATCTGTTTTTGACTTTGGCTTCAAAAGCTGCATAAAAAACCTAAACATAGAAATCCACCTTAAACCATGGATGGAGAGGCAAGTTTTTCAGTAATAAAGCTTTGTGGGAATTTACTGCAGATTTCATTCTGTCATTCTAATGTGTAGGGAGAGTGATAGGAATTTTTTTTTTTTATATACTTAATTTAGAGAAACTTGGCCTGAAAAGTCCCTTAGCAGCGCTCTCTAAATGAACGTCACTAAGGCATATCCATGTACACAGCAAAGAGCAGCGGGGTTAATCCTTTTTCCCTCCCTGTTGGCTGCTATATATTTCTAGAAATTAACATATGTACTATCCATATATACACTCACCTAAAGAATTATTAGGAACACCATACTAATACGGTGTTGGAGCCCCTTTTGCCTTCAGAACTGCCTTAATTCTACGTGGCATTGATTCAACAAGGTGCTGATAGCATTCTTTAGCAATGTTGGCCCATATTGATAGGATAGCATCTTGCAGTTGATGGAGATTTGAGGGATGCACATCCAGGGCACGAAGCTCCCGTTCCACCACATCCCAAAGATGCTCTATTGGGTTGAGATCTGGTGACTGTGGGGGCCATTTTAGTACAGTGAACTCATTGTCATGTTCAAGAAACCAATTTGAAATGATTTGAGCTTTGTGACATGGTGCATTATCCTGCTGGAAGTAGCCATCAGAGGATGGATACATGTTCTCATTCTGTTTATACCAAATTCGGACTCTACCATTTGAATGTCTTAACAGAAATCGAGACTCATCAGACCAGGTAACATTTTTCCAGTCTTCAACAGTCCAATTTTGGTGAGCTTGTGCAAATTGTAGCCTCTTTTTCCTATTTGTAGTGGAGATGAGTGGTACCCGGTGGGGTCTTCTGCTGTTGTAGCCCATCCGCCTCAAGGTTGTGCGTGTTGTGGCTTCACAAATGCTTTGCTGCATACCTCGGTTGTAACGAGTGGTTATTTCAGTCAACGTTGCTCTTCTATCAGCTTGAATCAGTCGGCCCATTCTCCTCTGACCTCTAGCATCCACAAGGCATTTTTGCCCACAGGACTGCCGCATACTGGATGTTTTTCCCTTTTCACACCATTCTTTGTAAACCCTAGAAATGGTTGTGCGTGAAAATCCCAGTCACTGAGCAGATTGTGAAATACTCAGACCGGCCCGTCTGGCACCAACAACCATGCCACACTCAAAATTGCTTAAATCACCTTTCTTTCCCATTCTGACATTCAGTTTGGAGTTCAGGAGATTGTCTTGACCAGGACCACCCCCCTAAATGCATTGAAGCAACTGCCATGTGATTGGTTGACTAGATAATTGCATTAATGAGAAATAGAACAGGTGTTCCTAATAATTCTTTAGGCGAGTGTATATTTGCTCTGCCCTCCTGTCATTTTGACACTGATCAGCGCGCCCCCACCGCTTCTGTATCGCACTGAGCAACCATGCATTAAGCATTGGCTATTGAGGAGGAAAGACAGGGGGTCGTTTATAAAATCAGATATGTGACTTTTGTGGCATAAAAAGTCACAAGTCATGGCAACTGCAACATTTTCATAGCAACTGCAACATTTTTGCAACATTTCATGATCCTCTCCACTTTTCACAGTGGTCTATGTTTAAGACTTAAAAGTGAGATTAGACCTGGATTATGGCTCATTTTCTATGTGTGACTTTTGCAGAAGTCACCACCTGATAAAGGTGAAACAATGAGATTTGAACCCAGGACTTCATGATTTGCAATCAGCTGCTCTACCACTGAGCTATTCTCACATTAGTAATCTTTGTCTTCAAGTTTGCTTTTCAGCTGTACTTACAGGAAAGGTTTTTGAAGCCAAAGCCAGGAGTGGATTCAGAGAGAGGAGAAGAATCATGGTAACATTTATCAAGACTGGCATTCCTCTGTGTTCTGGGCGGAGTAAGATGCGTAAGAGGCAAATCTGCGCACCAGAAACTCAAATCCATGTCAGTTAGAGGCTGCGCAAAATGGCCATTACAGAAACAGCCAGACAGCCAGAAAATGGATGCAAAAATGGTAGAAAGATGTGTGTCCGTTTTTCATGGCCATTTTTTCCCACTATCATGTGAATGTAACACAGCTCAAGACAGTCATCCCTCAAAAAGCAAAGGTCAAGACTGACAAAGTTCATGCAAGACATTAGCACTGATATGCAATAGGCTGTGTGCGTTAGTAGTAAATAGAGTTGAAGTATACAATTGATTTTATGCAATTATTGCACAAAATACAAAGCTTTGCATGGATTTTTGCAATTGTGACATTAGGGATATATGACATCATTGACATTACATGTACATATTTCATAGGAATTCTGTACATGCACAATAAATCACAATGGAACCCTAATCTAAGACATGGGTCAGGATAGGCATCACTCAAAAGAAAGAGACAAACAGTCTGGGTGAAATGCAAAATGGGAAACAATTCTCAATTTAACAGTGAGACATTGTTGCTCAGGCAAGGTGTGGCGGATCCGAGCAGATTTAGATAATCAGCAGTACTTATAGTAGCCATTAGGGTTGCCAGCTTTCCCAACAAAAAATACCGGGAAAGTTAAGCCACACCCCACGGAGTGTGTGGTTGTGGGGGCGTGGCTTAACACGGGGTGTGAAGTCGCTGTAATACTGTGGCTCCCCAGGAATATTAAAGCCCCCATTAGCGCTCCCAGTAATAGTAATGCTCCCCAGGAATATTAAAGCCCCCAATAGCGCTCCCAGTAATAGTAATGCACCCAGTAATAGTAATGCCCCCATTAGTGTGCCCCAGTAAGAGTAAAAGCCCTATTAGTGTGATCCAGAATGAATAATGCCCCCTATTAGTGCCCCCCAGTAAGAATAATGCCGCCAGTAAGAGTAATGCCCCCATTAGTGCTACCCATTAAGAATAATGCCCCAATTAGTGACCCGCAGTTAGAGTAATGTGGCCCTCATTCCCCGGGAACCGTCACTCGGGGCCAGCACACTGACTGTAGAGTGTTGTGTGAGAGTTCGGCAGCTTTCCTGAAGACCGGGGGAGAGGGGAGGTGTCGTGATAGGAAAGGAGCGCAGCAGAAGAGCTGGGGACGGGAGGAGCGCAGGCCCGCAGCTCGTCTCATTGTTATCTGGCCTGATCTGGGAGTGAGAGCAGCTTTTGGGGTTTGCAGCTCTTCTCCAGCAGCGTCTTTGTGCTCCTGCTCCTGACCACCCGCAGCCCCCAGCTCTCCGGCTTCCAATCCATCCTGATCGGCGGCCTCGTCCTCTTCAGGTTCGAGCCGGTCCCAGAGTGCCGGCCGCTCACAGCTCGCCACCGCTCACTCACCGCCAGCTGTCAGGACCGTGAGCGAGCAAGTCAGACAGTCTTCACTGCAGTTTGAAAAGGTTTGTACCCGGACACAGGATTACAAACCCGGACTGTCCGGGTCAATCCCGTACGGGTGGCAACACTAGTAGCCATAGAACGAGCAACAGGCAGCCTGACTGTGCTGATATTTGTGTTGAATTACTCCATATAAGATAAGTAAAATAATGTTAGCATAATGTTAGCTGTACAGCATGTTGACACAGATATGCTCCAAAAACCACACAAAATCTCAAACACACATACAGAGCTATTTTTTATGCTTCCCATTCATTTCAGTAGGAAGTGTTTTCTTTGCACTCAAAATAATAATTTTCAGACTTATTAGGAAATCCACATTTCTGCTCTTTGTGCCTTCCTTAGATATTTATTCCAATACTGCAGTCTGTAAAACTCAGCGCTAGTGCTAGGCTATATATAATATATGGGAAGAGTACTAAACTCTAGATAGTCCACTAACTATATTAGAATGGCACCCTCTGCCCTTCTGTGGCCACTTTCAATAAATGTGCCGAGGTGGAAACACTTGCTTAGTTTTGCTGCTTGCTCCTTCATGTGTGTGAAGGGAACTCTGGTGTATTGAGCCAGCTGTCAGTGGAGATGCTGAGAAATCACAATTACAGTAAGGCCCCTTTCAGATGAGCGAGTTTTCCACATGGGTGCAATGCATGATGCGAACGCATTGCGCCCGCACTGAATCCGGACCTATTCATTTCAATGGGTCTGTGTACATGAGCGTTGTTTTTCACGCATCAAAACATGATGCATGAAAATCGCAGCATGTTCTATATTCTGCGTTTTTCACGCAATGCTGGCCCCATAGAAGTGAATGAGTCTGCATGAAAAACGCATTGCATCCGCAAGCAAGTGCAGAGGCATTTTTTACTGATGGTTGCTAAGAGATGTTGTTTGTAAACATTCAGTTTTCTATCACGTGCGTAAAAAACGCATCAATGCGCATTTCACCCGCGCGATAGAAACTGAACGCAATTGCAAACAATACTGACTGAACTTGCTTGCGAAATGTTGCGAGTTTTCCTAAACGCACCCTGAACGCATCCGGACCTAATCCATATCATTCGTGTGCAAAAGGCCTAAGGGTCCTTAGATGCATAAATTTGGCTCTGGTATTTTTTATACCTGTAGAAAAACATCAGAATAACCACAGGCACAGGCCTGTCTTACCACTAGCACTTTCTTCACAGTATGTTTCCTCTACAGAGAAGGTGTTCAAAACCCTTGGAGGTTTGCCAAAACCTGCAGCAAGAGGCAAGGTAGACAAATAAATGTCCCCTAGTGAACAAAAACACCAATAGCAAAAACCACTTGAATGTCCTGCTTTTTATATTCCCCATAGACCTTTTGTTAACATCAGGAAATGACATTTTGTACCCAAAAACACCAGTGCAAAAAACCCCATCAAAACCAGCAGAGAAAACTATGGGTGAAAAATATTTTTGAAAATATGGGTGAAAAAGTAATGCAAAATGCATCAAAATTGCATGTAAACTAGACTGCGCCAAATTTATCACATGCCTACATTAGTATTCACTCCAAAAAGAAAGATTCAGACCAACTCTGGTGCGTCGTTTGACATAATCGCACGCACCTTCTCCAACTTCCCACTTAGGTTCCGGCCTGGTGCACCTGCCCGACCCCTACCACCCCTGAGGAACGGCCTGCCTCTTCCTCTGCCTGTCATTTTCAAAATGACCCTGTGCCAAAGTCCCTAGAGAAGAGCAGTATTTGTGGAAGCTGATATATGGCAGGCCTCAATCAGTTGTTAGTTGAAGCTGGTATATCACCCTCAAGCAGTAATTTTGTGGACACAGGTATATGGAAAACCTCTATCACTATTTTGTGGAAGCTGATATATGGCAGGCCTCAATCAGTTGTTAGTTGAAGCAGGTATATCAAAACCCGCAATCTGTATTTTGTTGTACAGGGTGGGCCATTTATATGGATACACCTTAATAAAATGGGAATGGTTGGTGATATTAAGTTCCTGTTTGTGGCACATTAGTATATGTGAGGGGGGAAACTTCTGAAGATGGGTGGTGACCATGGCGGCCATTTTGAAGTCAGCCATTTTGAATCCAACTTAAATTTTTTCAATAGGAAGACGGTCATGTGACACATCAAACTTATTGGGAAATTCACAAGAAAAACAATGGTGTGCTTGGTTTTAACGTAACATTATTCTTTCATGAGTTATTTACAAGTTTCTGACCACTTATAAAATGTGTTCAATGTGCTGCCCATTGTGTTGGATTGTCAATGCAACCCTCTTCTCCCACTCTTCACACACTGATAGCAACACCGCAGTAGAAATGCTCGGGGCGTTCGTGTGCAGGGGGCCTAACATTGAGACATTGTTGCTCAGGCAAGGTGTGGCAGAACCAAGTAGGTTTCGATAATCAGAAGTACTGACAGTAGCCATAGAGCAGGCAACAAACTGCATGGCTTGAATGTGCTGATTTTTGTGTTGAGTTACTCTGCATAATATTTATTCAATGTACTCACTTATATAGCACTGACATATTCCACAGTGCTTTACAGACATCATCATATAATAAAAATAATGTTAGCAATAAAAAAAAAAACAGAAGGGGGCACCCGGATTTGAACCAGGGACCTCTTGATCTGCAGTCAAATGCTCTACCACTGAGCTATACCCCCTTTGTTAATGCTGACTGTTAGGATATGCTGACTGTTAGGATGTCTAATTTTCTTCTCAGCTATAGTCACAGTAACAGGTTTTGAATCTAAAGCCAGAAGTTGATTGAAAACGTCTTTTTTCCGCTTGTGATCTGTTTTTGACTTTGGCTTCAAAAGCTGCAAAAAACCTAAACATAGAAATCCACCTTAAACCATGGATGGAGAGGCAAGATTTTCAGTAATAAAGCTTTGTGGGAATTTACTGAAGATTTCATTCTGCCATTCTAATGTGTAGGGAGAGTGATAGGAAACATTTTTCTAATACACTTAATTTAGAGAACTTTTACATGTATATGAGAAAACTTGGCCTGAAAAGTCCCATAGCAGCGCTCTCTAAATGAACGTCACTAAGGCATATCCATGTACACAGCAAAGAGCAGCGGGGTTAATCCTTTTTCCCTCCCTGTTGGCTCCTATATATTTCTAGAAATTAACATATATCCATGTATATATTTGCTCTGCCCTCCTGCCATATTGACACTGATCACCGCGCCATCCCCTTCTGTATCACACTGAGCAACCATGCATTAAAGAGGACCTTTCACCTTGAAAAACATTGTGAGCTAAGTATGCTGCCATGGAGAGCGGCGCCCAGGGATCTCACTGCACTTACTATTACCCCTGGGCGCCGCTCCGCTCTCCTGTTATGCCCTCCGGTATCTTCTCTCACTAAGTTATAGTAGGCGGTGTCTGCCCTTGTCCTGTGGGCGTCTCCTAGGCTGCAGCGCTGGCCAATCGCAGCGCACAGCTCACAGCCTGGGAGGTTTTTTCTCCCAGGCTGTGAGCTGTGCGCTACGATTGGCCAGCGCTGCAGCCTAGGAGAAGGAGAGACGCCCACAGGACAAGGGCAGTCTCCGCCTACTATAACTTAGTGAGAGAAGATACCGGAGGGCATAACGGGAGAACGGAGCGGCGCCCAGGGGTAATAGTAAGTGCAGTGAGATCCCCGGGCGCCGCTCTCCATGGCAGCATACTTAGTTCACAATGTTTTTCAAGGTGAAAGGTCCTCTTTAAGCATTGGCTATTTGGGAGGAAAGACAGGGGGGTCGTTTATGAAATTCGATGTGACTTTCTATGCCACAAAAGTAACATAAGTCATGGCAACTGCAACATTTTTGTAACATTTCATGATCCTCTCCACTTTTCACAGTGGTCTATGTTTAAGAGCTAAAAGTGAGATTAGACCTGGATTATGGCTCATTTGCTATGTGTGACTTTTGCAGAAGTCACCACCTGATAAAAGGTGAAACAAGGAGATTTGAACCCAGGACTTCATGATTTGCAATCAGCTGCTCTACCACTGAGCTATTCTCACATTAGTAATATTTCCTTTCAAGTTTGCTTTTCAGCTGTACTTACAGGAACAGTTTTTGAAGCCAAAGCCAGGAGTGGATTCAAAAAGAGAAGACTTATGGTAACATTTATCAAGACTGGCATTGTGTGCTGGACGTATGTAAGATGTAAGATGCGTAAGAGGTGAATCTGTGCGCCAGAAACTCAAATCCGTGTCAGTTAGAGGCTGGTATAACCTTGAGCTATAACTTGCACAAGTTATAGTAAATTCAGCACGCTGCGATAGGCACCACCCCCTCCTGCTAAGCCACACTTCTTTTTTCAACTTTAGAAAAGTGTCAAGAAGCTGAAAAAAAAATCGCAAATTATGGCACAAGTATGGCATAATTTGACTTTTTGACACCACAATAGTTGTGTAAAACTTTTGATAAATGTCCCCCTCAGGCTTTCCTTTATACATCTACTCCATTTATTAACCGTTCCTGACTTTGGCTTCAGCTGCATGCAAAACTCTAAACGTAGAAACCCAGCCTAAACCATTGATGGGGTGTCAGCAGCTTTTCAGTAATAAAGCTTCACTCTAATGCTATGTCCACATGGGACATACAATTATCTGCTACAGATTTCACCTTGTATGTTGCCTAATTGATTACTAAATTCAACAATTATGCCTCCTCTATAGGGGACCTATGTGCATGATCTCTCTCTATATTGTATATCAGGGATCAGCAACCTCCAACACTCCAGCTGTGGTGAATCTACGGCTCGCAGCATGCTCCATTTGCTTCTATGGGAGTCCTAAGAACAACCAAGCAAGTGTGCATGCTGGGAGTTGTAGTTGCATCACAGGTGGAGTGCCAGAGGTTGCTGAACCCTACTGTATATTATATGTACAGGGAAAGAAATGCTGGGGCAACACAGATTTCTTCCACCCCGAGGAAGTACATGCCCTCAAATCAAGTATACAGCCATATACAGTTCTTGACAAAACTATTGTAGTACCCCAGAGCAGGAGGTACTTGCAAATTGTTTTGTTCATTTATGTTCTATCATTTTATGCTTTTTAATCCCCAAAGTGGTAATGTATGGGAGTGACAGAGTAAACCAACTCTGGCATGGCCTCTAGGGAAGCTGAAGTGTGGACTATTAGCTCCATCCTTAGCTCAATCTAGTCTAGGGAAGTCCTGTGTTAGCCAGGAAGGAGGGAGAAGGCAGTCCATGTGATCCACTCCTCAGTACTAGGCCTCAAGCTACAGAGACTAACCATCTGTAAACCAAACCTCTTTACCAGTGTTGAGTATTGAAAAATTTGATTCGCTGCTTCACCGAATTTTACAAAAAAAATTCCCTTTGTGACGAATTACTTCGTCATGAAGTGCATTTCTTTGTAAGGATCAGTCGCAATGACAGGGAGGGGCGATTGTGCTGCTCCCCTTCATTGCACCCCTCAGATGCCACGTTCATAGTTGATCGCGGCATCTGATAGCAATATTACAGTGTAAAATAAAAAATAAAAAAAATATCACATCATACTTACCTCATCCATTTGCTCGTGACGGGTCGGCCGCTACAATCTTGATTTAAAATCTGGCACAAAATCTTGTGCAGCCCATGATGACATCATCACACAGGCCGGCCTGGTGATGTCATACGTCAACGTGCACGGGATTTCATGTGAGACCTTCAATCAAAATGGCGGCAGCTGGCCCATCGCGAGCAAATGGATGAGGTAAGTATAATTATTTTTTTTTTTTTACACCATTTCAGGGAAAATCGATTTGATACCATGAAGAACAAGGAAGTTTGGAAAATCTTTACCTTAAAATACTCCTGGAGAGAGAGAGAGAGAGTTTGTGAAGCTCTGTCCGGCCCCATTCACTATAATGGGGAGCAGTGGAGATCCAGCTGCATTCCAGCAAATATGCAAAGAATCGGCTGGAAGAAAGCTGCTGCGCAAATTGGCCATTACAAAAACAGCCAGAAAATGGATGCAAAAATGGTAGAAAGATGCGTGTCCGTTTTTCATGGCCATTTTTTTTTCAATATCATGTGAATGTAACCTAATACACAGGTCAAGACAGTCATCCTTCAAAAAGCAAAGACAGTCTGGAAACAGTCTGGGTCAAATGCTAAATAGCAAACAATTCACAAATGAACAGTGAGACATTGTTGCTCAGGCAAGGTGTGGCAGAACCAAGCAGGTTTAGATAATCAGCAGTACTTAGAGTAGCCATAGAACAAGCAACAGGCAGCCTGACTGTGCTGATATCTGTGTTGAATTACTCCATATAAGATAAGTAAAATAATGTTAGCATAATGTTAGCTGTACAGCATGTTGACACAGATATGCTCCAAAAACCACACAAAATCTCACACACACACACAGAGCTATTTTTTATGCTTCCCATTCATTTCAGTAGGAAGTGTTTCCTTTGCACTCAAAATAATGATTTTCAGACCTTTTTATTAGGAAATCCACATTTCTGCTCTTTGTGCTTTCCTTAGATATTTGTTCCCATACTGCAGTCTATAAAACTCAGCGCTAGTGCTAGGCCATATATAGGTAATATATGGGAAGAGTACTAAACCCTAGATAGTCCACTAACTATATTAGAATGGCACCCTCTGCCCTTCTGTGGCCACTTTCAATAAATGTGCCGAGGTGGAAACACTTGCTCAGTTTTGCTGCTTGCTCCTTCATGTGTGTGAAGGGAACTCTGGTGTATTGAGCCAGCTGTCAGTGGAGATGCTGAGAAATCACAATTACAGTAAGGCCCCTTTCAGACAAGCGAGTTTTCCGCGTGGGTGCAATGCATGATGCGAACGTATTGCGCCCGCACTGAATCCGCACCCATTCATTTCAATGGGTCTGTGTACATGAGCGTTGTTCTTCACGCATGAAAATTGCAGCATGTTTTATATTCTGCGTTTTCACGCAATGCTGGCCCCATAAAAGTGAATGGGTCTGCATGAAAAGCCCTTCGCATCCACAAGCAAGTGTGAATGCGTTTTTCACTGATGGTTGGTAAGAGTTGTTGTTTGTAAACATTCAGTTTTCTATCATGCGATTAAAAAACGCATCAATGCTCATTTCACCCGCACGATAAAAACTGAACAACTGAACGCAATCGCAAACAAAACTGACTGAACTTGCTTGCGAAATGGTTCGAGTTATTCTAAACGCTACCCTGAACGCATCCGGATTTAATCTGTATAGTTCGTGTGCAAGAGGCCTAAGGGTCCTTAGATGCATAAATTTGGCTCTGGTATTTTTTATACCTGTAGAAAAACATTAGAATAACCACAGGCACAGGCCTGTCTTACCACTAGCACTTTCTTCACAGTAGGTTTCCTCTACATACAGAGAAGGTGTTCATAACCCTTGGAGGTTTGCCAAATCCTGCAGCAAGAGGCAAGGAAGACAAATAAATGTCCTCTAGTGAACAAAAACACCAGTAGCAAAAACCACTTGAATGTCCTGCTTTTTATATTCCCCATAGACCTTTTGTTAACATCAGGAAATGGCATTTTGTACCAAAAAACACTGGTGCAAAAAACTCCATCAAAATCAGCAGAGAAAACTATGGGTGAAAAAGTAAAAAATTACATGTAAACTAGACTGCGCCAAATTTATCACATGCCTACATTAGTATTCACTCCAAAAAGAAAGATTCATGGGAAAATAGGAACATGCCGAGAAAAGTGGGCGTGGTTAAAATGTGGCCCTAGGAACGTCACTTTTATGAATGTGTTATCAGAGTAAAGGCTCAAATATGGGTGATGTTGTAGGCCTACCCCCACAAGCGTAAATTCATGAAAAGTTGCAGGTTTCTGCAGAGCCATATTTAGTACTTCCTGTTCTTCTCCCACAAATTGGCATAAAAAATTTCATAGTTGCTGGAAAATGTCACAATTGCCATCAAAATGTCCCAAATCTGTACTGCCCTTATTTATTATGCTCTGTATGATATTTGATAAATTTGGTCTCAACTTTAACCACTTTCTCCTCCAGCTCTAAAAGTTAGTCATGGCGCAAATTGTACCAAAATTGATAAATTTCCCACAATGTGTAAAAACCTCATAAGACCTAATGCACACGACCGTATCTATTTTGCAGTTCGCAAATGTCACTGTCCCTCAGGTGACTGATGTCAGGAAATCAAGGAGATTGGCTGAGCGTGGAGAAATCTAACAGCCTCCTTAAATTTCTCTTGATTCAGTGTTGATAGGGTTAATGACCACTTTTCTCAGCTGTTGCTCAGTGGTCATCACTTCTACCCTTTATAGTCTCACCCCACCCTTCTGACTATGCGTTTGATAGCTTAATTTGAGTTTGGTTGAGCTGGTGTGAGATCCTCTCTGGTGTTCCTGTTCTTCCATCTCTACAGAAGTTAAGTGTCGCGTTTGTTTGTATTTGTTATATTCCCTGTTGTTGTATCTGGGCCTCAGACAGAGACTTCCAATTGTCCATCTGGGGAGGAATGGGTTGTCTCTGGTCCTATACTTATTCCAGTGCCTTATAGGGAAATCACGGCCTAGGTAACCTGCTTATGAATATTCCTACCCTCAAGGTCTATTCATAGTCAGGGCCCGGATTAGGGTTGTCTAGGAGGTGACCTGTTTCTTCCCTAGTTTCCAGGCCCAGTTACTGTTCCCCTTCACTCCTGTGTTCAGTGTGGAGTCCCCCCCCCCCCACACTGATCATGGCAGCAAACCACGGATCCGCAAAATACGGATGCGGTCCTTGTGCTGTCAATAGGTCCATGGTCCGCATTTTGCAGCCAATATAGGACATGTTCTATCCTTTTACGGAACAGAAATATGGATGGGAAAAGCACACGCATAAGGCGCTCTTTGCCATGATTAAAAGTCAGTAGCAAACAAGCTAGTGGGGTGTGTGAATGCAGTCCCTACTTCAAGTAGAGTTAGTTATGGCCTGGTGGTCACTGCAAGGGCTACTGCAGAACCAATTTGTGATGCCATGACCGCCTCTAGCCTGGATACAAGAATATGTACGGTTGGGCATGGAGGCATACAGGTTACATATGATATCCTATAGCACATTTGCCCACAGATGTTACAGCTGGGCCTGTAGATCCTGCACACTCATAGGTTACCAAAGCTGGCATCTCAGCTGGTCCCATAAATGCTCGATTGGCGATAAATCTCTCAACCAGGCAGGCCAAGGAAGTGTTTCAATCTGACATTCTTGGGAAACTCTTGCTGTGTGTGGGTGAGTATTATCCTGGTGGAAAATGCCAGTTCGAAGCCTTGCCATGAGAGCTAGGATGTCGTGCACATATCGCTGAGCTGTTATTGTCCCTTGTATCACTGCTAGGAGTGATGGACTGTCATACGTGAAGGCTCCCCAGATCATCACACCAGCAGCTGGGGCAGTGTGTCTCTTCACAGCAAAGTCAGGATTGAAGCTTTTACTATGAGGCCTCCATACTCAAACCTGACCGTTCTGGGATCCCAAACAGAACCTGGATTCATCTATAAGGACAATACAGTTCCAGTCCGTAGCAGTCCAGGTTTCTTGTTCATGACACCACTGCACACAAAGATGATGGTAGGAACATTGCAGAAAAGACCAGTAGGGGTTAAAGAGTGAAAACTAGAGGATTGCTAGGATAATGCACTTAGGATTAGCCCAAAGTCAAACTGGTTAGTTGGTACAGTGGGTCCACATCCACCGTCTGTTACATTGAGTGCATTATTTTTTGTCAATGAGTATACAGGTATGGGAGGGATTCATTAGGATTAGGCTGAATTCACATCTGTGTTGAACTTTCTTTTTTTGTGTTCCATCAGAGGAACAGTAAAACAGCAAAAGAAATTGATGTTAAAAAAACTGACATCTCCTTTCCATCGTGGTTCCATTACTTTGGACGGAACAAAATGTCCTGCAGACAGTACGTTTTTTCCTATAAAAATTTACGTATATATTTAATATACCATTAGCAAAATGCAGGGTGGATTTGATTTAAATCAAAATTATTTAAATCACTAGTCAGTAAGGCTTGATTTAAATCATAGTTTTCTACATAAAGACTATTTCTTGCTGGTATAACTTTAGAATAACAACTATTCATTTTAGGCTACTTTCACACTTGCGTTCGGAGCGGATCCGTCTGGTGTCTGCACAGACGGATCCGCTTCTATAATGCAAACGATGGGATCCGTTCAGAACTGATCCGTCTGCATTATCTTTCAGAAAAAATTCTAAGTCTGAAAGTTAGTCAGACGGATCCGTCCAGACTTTGCATTGAAAGTCAATGGGTGACGGATCCGTTTGAAATTGCACCATATTGTGTCAACTTCAAACGGATCCGTCCCCATTGACTTACATTGTAAGTCTGGACGGATCCGTTTGGCTCCGCACGGTCAGGCGGACACCCAAACGCTGCAAGCTGCGTTTGGGTGTCCGCCTGCTGAGCGGAACGGAGGTCAAACGGTGCCAGACTGAGGCATTCTGAGCAGATCCGCATCCACTCAATGCATTGGGGCCGTACGGATTCGTTCGGGGACGCTTGTGAGAGCCTTCAAACGGAACTCACAAGCGGAACCCCGAACGCTAGTGTGAAAGTAGCCTAGTTTGATTAGGTTGATTCTGCATTCAAAGGTTTGTAGAAGTTAGGATTTCGGTATTTTTCTCAACTCTGTTTATGTTATAACATTTTTGCTGTGAAGAAGAGGCATGTGATCTCTGCTGAGTCAAATTCAGGTTTGAGAACTGCAAAAGTAAACCAAGCATCTGTGATAATATCTTGTAGGCAGAGAAACTGCCCAATAATCTTACAAAAACCTCTGGAAGAGCATGACATTGTGAATGGATTAATGGAATTTATTTACCAAAAAATTACACATATAGAAACATAGAATGTGTCGGCAGATAAGAACCATTTAGCCCATCTAGTCTTCCCAATATACTGAATACTATGAATAGCCACTGGCCCTATCTTATATGAAGGATGGCCTTATACCTATCCCATGCATGCTTAAAGGGACACTGACAGGCCCGATAAACATATTTAGTTATTCCTATGCAGTCATAGGTCTATTAAAGTGTATTACAATCATATAAGAGTACCCCCTGTCCGCATTG